>NC_081180.1:171603411-171745000 GCF_029867415.1 Vicia villosa
ACATTTATCTTGAGTTAGTGATCTAACGTTTGATTAATTAGTCTTGTCACTCCCTAAATTACTAACCACGCAGTAAAAACAATATAACAGTTTAAGTGCCTTCAAGGCCAATCAATACAACCAGGAAGCAGTTACATAATAATATGGGGAAGGGGACAATGAAACCAGCGGATCCCTTAATAGGGTTTGACGGAAGTAACAAAAAAGTAGGGTTAAAGGTTACCAATGTCCGTAGTTTTGGCAGTTTGACAAACCTTTGGCTTTGATTGATGAAGGTTAATGGGTGGAGGTTTGCCTCGAGCAAGAAACATTGACCCTGACCATTAAGAGTTGACAGAAGATAAGGAAGGAAGTTAGTGTATGGCTAATTCATGGCAATCCTTATTAAAAGGCAAAAATAAAAATAAGATGACTTTAAATAAATAGAAATAAAGTAGTGTTAAATAAAAATAAAACAAATTGGGAACTTAGCTTTTTTGACTTAGAGGCGCGTAGTCGGAAGAATTAGAGGTAATCCTGAAAATTTGCGCACAGAAGAGAGAATTTGGTTAGTGTATGAATGTTCTACAAACCCTGAAAAGGTTTGTTTAAGAAAACTTTTTGTGACCTACATAAGGTTACCTTAGAATGTGTTAATGAATAATACCTACCAATAACAATGATTAGTTATCACGCTAAACACAGGGTTTAAGGCATAAAAATAATTAATTTAATAATAAAGAAACTAATTATAAATCTAACCTTATTTAAAATTATTAATTTAAATTAAATTAGTTAAAAAAACATTTTTATGTATATAAAAAAAAGAAAGGAAGTTGAAATTTAAAAGAAATAGTTAAAATATATATTTTTTTAAAAAAGGCCAAAGGTAGAAAACTAAATAAAAAAACCAAAACAAATAAATAATAAAAAAATTGTGAGGCACTTAGCTCTGATCCTGTATGGCTGCTCCATGAGGGTCTATAGTGGGCACTCGTTTTCTGGGCGTTCGATCGTAATAGTGGAGATATCTGAAGGAGGAGAGCTGAAGGCGCATCATATATCATGTAAGTGAGACGCGCTGGATCTGGCTAACAATTGTAACACACAATTTAAGAAAAAAAAGAAATACAGAGCATGCCTGCCTGGGAATCGAACCCAGGTCGCTCTAGTGACCAGCAATTTGTCTCAACCAATTGGTCTGTTCGCATGATTTGCTAATTAACCAAACACAATTGCATAAATATTAAAATCATTGAAAATTGGGAAAAGTCAAAGAACTTATCAGCCTGGGCCCCACGTCTTCTATACAAGCCAATTAAAAGGAGAGAGAGGGTCGTATGACTTGTTGACCGTCGAATCAGATTTGGAGAGAGGAAAGAGATGTGGACTGGCCATTGAAAAACACACACGCGTGCACGGTCACTATTCATCATCTTCAACAAATCTGGGTCCAGATTTCCTGCGGATTCTCCCATGGCTTCAGATGCGACTTTTCCTGCGAATAATCCTTCGAGTCTAAAAACCTACAAAAACAACATTAACAAAAACCAAGAACGACCCAGGTCTATGTAAAATCCCCTCCTGAATCCATTGGTGAGGTCCGTTTGGCCTAAAAATGCTTGTATAAGTGAACCCGATTGCCCTTAGTTGTTATGCCCTAATCATGGTGCTTAACGATTCTGGCACCAAACCTTGCATGTGATGGATCAAAGCTCTTCTAAAACAATCTATAAACTTGATTGAATGGTTAGATCAAATAGAAACAGACATACATACGTAAAACAATAAGTGTAAAGAATGAATGCACATGAATACCATGGGAACGAGGCTTTACACGTCCAAGGGACCAAGCTTTGATACTTACCTTCCTTTTGATGTCAATTGAGAACGAAGGAATGATTAGTCTGAGCTTTTGATGGCTGCCTCAAAAAAATGCAAAACTTCAAGTTTTGTGTGAGTTTGTGACTTGAAACCCTAGCCTCTTGGTGTCTAAATTTCGTCCCCCCTTGTGCATCAGAATGTTGTGAATATATATATGAATCCATTAGGGTTTTGTGTGGGCTTGGATATCATGCAACTTTGGAGAAAGAATTTTTATATGAAAATTATGTAATTCTTTTCTATTTTTACACCAATTCTATTTCTTGTATATTCTCTATTCAATCCTAGCCATTAGATGAGATTTAATCAAGGGAAATAATTTTGATTTATTAATCATATTATTATTTGATAATTTATTTGAATTTGAATTTAAATGATAAAAACTCAAATATACATGAAATAAATATCAAATAATTTTAATGACCAATGGACCTCCCTTGTGATTATTTGGACCATCTTGATTGATTGAGGTTGATTAAAAATCAAATCTTTGATTAAAACTAATTTTCAATATTTTATAATGATTTATTTGTATTTTAATGAATTAAAATTCAAATAAATATTATAAAAATCAAG
The DNA here is from genome assembly GCF_029867415.1 of Vicia villosa. NCBI lineage: Eukaryota > Viridiplantae > Streptophyta > Magnoliopsida > Fabales > Fabaceae > Vicia > Vicia villosa. Next base: position 171,605,851 of record NC_081180.1, read on the forward strand.
TAATTAGTTCATGGATGTCCATAAAGCCCATAGTCACTTTTGCATCCATATTTTAGGCCCATTAGTCCATTGGAGGCATCAGAACCTGACTTTTCTTTGAGAAAGAGAAAACCCTAGTTTGAGGATTGTTGTTTAGGAGAGTGTACAATCCATCAAATGTTGAGCTTCTGCTATTCAAATGAGCTTGAGTTTAAAAATGTGGTGGGCAAATTTTGGGGTATGACAGCTGCCCCTGTTCAATTATCTTAAACCTGAAGATGTAGAGTGGTTTGTGTGCCAGTCGGTATCTGAAGGTGGAAGATGATTGAACACTAGAATACCAAGAAATTTGCCCTAGCTGAAATAGGGACTTTTGTCGGAGATGGGCTTAAAGATGCCATCCAGGTGTCTGGAAAAGATGTATGATTGAGATGGGCTTAAAGATGCACCCAGATGTCGTGACTGAAGTGTTTGAGAAGTAATTGTTTGAGTGTTGATCGTGTCATTACTGTTCGTAGTAGATGAGTTAGATCTTTGAGAGATGATCGTGTCTACACCGTTCGTGATGATAGAATTAGATCTCTGAGCGTTGACCGTGTCAGTACCGTTCGTAGTAACTGAATTAGATCTTAGAAGCAGTTGATCGTGTCCACGTCGTTCGTGATGATAGAATTAGGTTCTTTAGAGGTCGACCGTGTCAGCACCGTTCGTAGTAACCGAATTAGATCTTGGAAAGATAATCGTGTCCACACCGTTCGTGATGATGGAATTAGATCTCTGAGATTTGATCGTGTCAGTACCGTTTGTAGTATCTGAATTAGATCTTGGAGAGATAATCGTGTCTACATCGTTCGTGATGATAGAATTAGACTCTCTTGTCGTGTCAGCACCGTTCGTGGTAACTGAATTAGACTGGGGACGTCAGTGATCGTGTCTACATCGTTCGTGATGATAGAATTAGATCTCTGAGAGTTGATCGTGTCGGTACCGTTCGTAGTAACCGAATTAGATCTTTGAAAGTGACCGTGTCATTACCGTTCGTGGAAAATGAATTAGATCTTTGAAAGTTGGAGATTTCGTTCATTTGTCTGTACCTGTATTCTGAAAAAGATAAGGTTAATTTTTATGCAATGTCATGATGCATGGGTCATGTAATGAATCCCTCAAAATAAATGAGAGCTTTTGCATGTTATGTATGAGTTCATTATGAGGTAATGTATGCGATGTATGAATATGTTTATGACATATGATATGTGAATATGATTTATGTTGTCTTGATCGAGAAAATAAATCTCTACGCCTCTGTGATTTTGATGTCTAATCTTGTTTTGAAGATGCTCAGCTGGGGATTCGTGATTTGCTTGGGGGATGATCAGTAACTTGATGTTCCCTGATTGGAGTTAGGGATATTAATAAACCATGTTGGAAAAGAGCGAAGTGTTGGAGAACCGATAGTGTTGAAGATGTAACTCTGTTGGGGAGCCATGTCTTTGTCGGGACGAGAGCATTTGAAGATTTCTTCTTAATGATTACTCTGTGGGGATATGATCTTGTGAGCCCGGCTCTGTGGGGAGACGCAGATGTCTTGAATGTTACCCCCAGTATTATAGTACCTACCATTCCTGGATTTTAATTAGGACATGCCACTGAATGTTGATCCAGATGTCAAACTGGACTTGTATAGATTTGCCCCCGTTAGTAGGAACTTTGGGAAGATTCGCCTCGCGAGGACTTTATGAGATGTGCACTATGGGTGTCATGCCCCTCGTAATCATAGGCCCATGACAATGCCCCATGTTGATTGGAAATAGATTCAGATTTACTTGGGTGCATGCCCCTAATTATTCTTGGCATCCTTGAGAGATTCTCGGAATCTTGACTTGATTGCCCCAGATGGATCGGGAAATAGTTTGAAACCCATTTGAGATGTATGTCTTTGGCTTTTTGGTATTTGAGAGATTCTTCGAATCTTGACTTGATTGCCCCTGATTGATTGGACAAAGCATGCCATGCCCCTTGTATACGTAGGAGACGTTGCTTCTCGGAGTGATTGTGTCTATCGGGATGACTTTCAGTCATTAGCTGTACCCTGTGCAAGTTCTTTCTGATGCTAACATTTGAAATTATGTAGCAGAATATTTTTAATAAAGAATTCATGAGATGTAATGCATACGTTTGTCTTGAGTTTTTGAATAGCATTTAAAACAAGAGATGTAAAAGCGTGATGTTTTATGAAGACATGATATTTGTAACAACGTGATATTTGTAAAAACGTGATGTTCGTAAAAATGAAATATCGACTCAGCATTTTTGGTAAACCTTAAGGAGTCAGGATACCTTTTTGGTGACAGTATGCTTTCGAACTAACCATGCTTCAATTAGGACTTTCAAGGGTTGTAACGTGGCTTGGTTCACGGTTTAAGAAACAAAGGATAAAGGCTCAAAATTTGATTGTACCCACCCCTCTTCGTGATGATCTTCAATCCTAAGCTCAGTTAATTCAACTTATGCATTCAGTTTCCAGGAGACTTTTGGATTTGCACCTTTGATAATGATGATGGTTCACAAGCAAAGAGAACTTTTGAGGTGGCAGTCACTTCTTCCTTGTGGTAGTCGCAACTTTGAGTTGTTCAAGAATTTATTGACTTCTTTTTTTTTTCATCTTTTTGATATCCCTAACTTTTGCCTGAACTGTCTATTTTGAGCTTACAGTCAGCGGGATGCCTTGATTTTTTGCCTAAGTCTTCTTTTTGATTTTTTTGACTTAGCAGGCTTTTCTTTGTATGTATGTTTTTCATCATTTTTTTGAAAGATATTGACTGCCTTACTTAGTGATTGATGAACCATCATTGGTTTTTGATTGACATCTCCAATACTTCTTTGATGTGTGCGGCTGAACGCTTGTGGTTGAAACCTTTGATGAAAGGTGTACCGAGTGATTCTCTTAAAATAGAATGCACAGCCAAATTAACTGAGAACTACCCTGCCCCAGGTTATGATCAAGGGTTTTAATTAGTACAAGAGAGAAACTTCTACTTCTTAGGCTCAAAGGGGTTGACGAGGGATTAGCATCCTTATATCTCCACTGTTTAGGAATTGAAACAATGCCTGTACATCGTCAGCATAGTCCGTTCGAAAGCATATTATATGAGGTTGCGGTATCGTTTTCGTCATCCTCCCTCAAAAGGCATACAGCTTTAGCAGGAATTGAGTATCATAAAACATATGCAAAGTAAAGATGCAGTTTAGATGAGTGATAGCGAAGTAATTTATTCAAGACAAACATATGCAATGCACTAATGATGATTATTAAAACAGATAATGTCTATCATAAGACGAATGTTTAAACAAACAGAAAAGAAACATGCAAATGCAAGTAGATCTAATGATCTAAAGTTCGTCCGTCTAGACGTCAATCAGTCTTGTCATGACTAGGCGTAGGAGCGGTGATCACCACAGGAGTTTCAGGAGAGTTGGATTTGATTTCTCCGTCATTGATCAAATCTTGAACCTTTATTCCTTAATGTCCAGCAATTGTTTGTGTAACGTCCAAGACTGTTGGAATGGTACGCGCACCTCGCATTGAGTTTATAGTCAGGAGTGGAGGTGTTAGCATTCTTAGGAGGGTCCCTTAGAGTAATCAATTCGATCTTTAATGGATGTTGTAATGCTTGAGCCAATGACATATTGATCTCGGTGAATTGACGCTTAGGTACGTCTGGCTTTCTTCGTTGTTGTGGGACTTGGTGTAGAGATTAAGAGTATCCGGGGTTCGAGCTTCTGGAATGTGTATCTGATTGAGAAGACCAGAACGGGTCATGCTTTAGACCATATCTGTAGAGGAGTGTCAGAACGAGTCATACATTAGACCATATCTGAGGAGGAATATCAGAACGAGCCATACATTAGACTATATCTGTTGAGGAATGGCAGAACGAGTCGTACGTTGGACTATATCTGTTGAAGGATATCAGAACGAGTCATACATTGGACTATATCTGTTGAAGGATATCAGAACGAGTTATTCATTAAACCATATCTGAAGGGGAATGTCAGAACGAGTCATACATTAGACTATATCTGATGAATAATGCCAGAACGAGTCATACATTAGACCATATCTGACTGAAGATACCGGAACGGGTCATACATTGGACCATATCTGATAGGGAATACCGGAACGGGTCGCACATTAGACCATATCTGATAGAGAATGCTTGCTTGTTAGATTCGATGAGTTATTTGACGAAGTTTTGGAATGTAAAAGGGCTTGTCAAAATGAATCTCCAGCTCGATTATATTTGAGAGGAATGATTGTCGAGGCGGAACCTGAAAACAAAGTTAGAAATATGCGATGTCATGAATGAAAATGCAATGTTTTCAAGGATCTTTAGGAGTTAAGTTAGCAACATTGGAAAGTGATTTGGTCGCATATTTGTTTGAAGAATTCTGACTCTTGTCTTTGAACATCCTTCTTTGAGAATCAAGCTCACCATATCGAGTGGGTCATCGCCTCTGATTCGGGATACTTCTGAATTTGAAGATACGTGGCCGGAGGAAGGTAAATCCTCTTGCCCCCTTGTTGGGTGCTAAACCTTTGAATCGGAAGGTATGTGGTTAGAGGAAGATAAATCCTCTTGCCCCTTGATAAGAGTTCAGTCCTTGATAAGAGTATCTGAAATTGTGCGTCCTAAATCCCTAAGATCCTTGAAAGGGTTAGTTAACATGATATGTTATGATGTCATGATGTAATGCAAGTGCAATCCGTTAAGCACAACGTGGGATAGGAAGGGCACAAAAGTCCTTTAACAAAACCTGCAAGGAAACAAAGGTTAGTGGGTTATGCGAATGCAACTTATTAGGCCTAGCGTGGGATAGTGAGGGCCAACAAGTTCTTTAACAAAACCTGCGAGAAAACAAAGGTTAGTAGCAAATGTAAACAAGTCACACAAGTGCCCTTAGGTTTAGAGGCTTGCATGAAAGACGATCTTAGGGTAATAAGGACGAGTGAGTCCTACAAGAAAACCTGCAAGAAAACCAAAGGGTTAGCAAGCACAAACAAGTCATTCAAGTGCCCTTAGGTTTAAAGGCTTGCGTGAAGTTCGTAGGTAAATACCCTCCTCACTGAAGTTTAGTTGGTTCAACCTGTCCTAGATAGAGATCGGGTTCTACGGTGCTCATATCCCTGATCTTTCTCGTGGGCATTGTCTCAACATAGCGCACAATCGGCTAGCCAAAAGCATCCCTTGAGTCCAATCTCAATGAGTGTAGCATCGAGTATCAACCAGCTTCAGTCAGGAATCCAAAGCCAGCCATCTCGCTACTTCCTATGGGCCAAAGTCAAGTTCAACTAAGGTTCTAAGGGCGAATTAGTGCTTGTGACACCACGCGGTAGCCAAATGTCTCCTCGATCATGTTCAAGGGCCATCAGGACAAACCAAAGCGTCGCACTAACGGTGGCCACCAGTTCAGCCATAACGATACATGTCGTACAGCCTCCCTGGTCTCATGCCACATACCTAAGGTACACTAGACCCGGGTGTAGGATCTTTCACACAACAGAATACCCAAAACAGCCTTTAGAATATAAATCAAACAAATCAAACAATTTAAAGTGAATCCTAAACTCTAAGGTAACCCCTCCTTTAATCGAAAGCATCCCCAGCAGAGTCGCCAGTTCTGTAATACGGTGAACTGACTTTTTATTAATCGAAAATGTTGCGGTAAGCAAGAGTCGCCACCGACTTTTATTTTATCCAATTTTTAGGAAAGGCTAAAAGAACAGAAAAAGGCCTTTTAAAAAGATTTTGAGTTCGGGGGGTAAATTATACAAAGGGAAGGTGTAAGGCACCCTTTGTATCCATGGTTATCCATGGGCTCTTAATTGCTTAGCTCACCTTGAAAATGTTTGATTTGTTTGAAAAACAGTGTGCGAATAGTAAAAATTCCGTTAAGGACTTTAGCTTGTAAATAAGCGTAGCCTTGTTTGAAATTGTTTTGAAAGGAGGTGTGAAAAGTATTTTGAATTTGAAATGATTTTCGAAGAAGAACTTTAGCTTGTAAATAAGCGTAGTCTTTTTGAATTTGATTTGGAAAAGAGGTGTAAAAAGAAATTTGAATTAGAGCTAGCAATTTAATAGCAACTACCCTAAGTTCGAAAATTTGTTCTTTTAACTTTTCGGGCGAAAGGATCTATCCATACCATGAAGGGCAGGAAGTCTTTCAATTGGATGCTTAAGGGTCATCGAGTAATCGTTCGCCATAAGATTGTCCCATGCCATAAAGAGGGCAGGTAATCTAAGGGAAGGATATAATAGTCTTTTCAAGGCATCATGCGAGGATACCTTAGCAATTGGGACAATCATCATGTTTTTACCGAGGCAACTTCGAGGGACAGAATTGATGATAATGAACTTAGGGCAACGTTTGTTTTGCTTTAGGTATCCTCGGAATCGAGGGACTTGACTATTTAATACAATTAAAGGCAACAAGGCAACAGGCAACAAAGGCAACCAGAGGGATTACCCTAAAGGTGTGTGGGTGCAGCATTCACGTGGTTAACTTCGATTACATTTATCTTGAGTTAGTGATCTAACGTTTGATTAATTAGTCTTGTCACTCCCTAAATTACTAACCACGCAGTAAAAACAATATAACAGTTTAAGTGCCTTCAAGGCCAATCAATACAACCAGGAAGCAGTTACATAATAATATGGGGAAGGGGACAATGAAACCAGCGGATCCCTTAATAGGGTTTGACGGAAGTAACAAAAAAGTAGGGTTAAAGGTTACCAATGTCCGTAGTTTTGGCAGTTTGACAAACCTTTGGCTTTGATTGATGAAGGTTAATGGGTGGAGGTTTGCCTCGAGCAAGAAACATTGACCCTGACCATTAAGAGTTGACAGAAGATAAGGAAGGAAGTTAGTGTATGGCTAATTCATGGCAATCCTTATTAAAAGGCAAAAATAAAAATAAGATGACTTTAAATAAATAGAAATAAAGTAGTGTTAAATAAAAATAAAACAAATTGGGAACTTAGCTTTTTTGACTTAGAGGCGCGTAGTCGGAAGAATTAGAGGTAATCCTGAAAATTTGCGCACAGAAGAGAGAATTTGGTTAGTGTATGAATGTTCTACAAACCCTGAAAAGGTTTGTTTAAGAAAACTTTTTGTGACCTACATAAGGTTACCTTAGAATGTGTTAATGAATAATACCTACCAATAACAATGATTAGTTATCACGCTAAACACAGGGTTTAAGGCATAAAAATAATTAATTTAATAATAAAGAAACTAATTATAAATCTAACCTTATTTAAAATTATTAATTTAAATTAAATTAGTTAAAAAAACATTTTTATGTATATAAAAAAAAGAAAGGAAGTTGAAATTTAAAAGAAATAGTTAAAATATATATTTTTTTAAAAAAGGCCAAAGGTAGAAAACTAAATAAAAAAACCAAAACAAATAAATAATAAAAAAATTGTGAGGCACTTAGCTCTGATCCTGTATGGCTGCTCCATGAGGGTCTATAGTGGGCACTCGTTTTCTGGGCGTTCGATCGTAATAGTGGAGATATCTGAAGGAGGAGAGCTGAAGGCGCATCATATATCATGTAAGTGAGACGCGCTGGATCTGGCTAACAATTGTAACACACAATTTAAGAAAAAAAAGAAATACAGAGCATGCCTGCCTGGGAATCGAACCCAGGTCGCTCTAGTGACCAGCAATTTGTCTCAACCAATTGGTCTGTTCGCATGATTTGCTAATTAACCAAACACAATTGCATAAATATTAAAATCATTGAAAATTGGGAAAAGTCAAAGAACTTATCAGCCTGGGCCCCACGTCTTCTATACAAGCCAATTAAAAGGAGAGAGAGGGTCGTATGACTTGTTGACCGTCGAATCAGATTTGGAGAGAGGAAAGAGATGTGGACTGGCCATTGAAAAACACACACGCGTGCACGGTCACTATTCATCATCTTCAACAAATCTGGGTCCAGATTTCCTGCGGATTCTCCCATGGCTTCAGATGCGACTTTTCCTGCGAATAATCCTTCGAGTCTAAAAACCTACAAAAACAACATTAACAAAAACCAAGAACGACCCAGGTCTATGTAAAATCCCCTCCTGAATCCATTGGTGAGGTCCGTTTGGCCTAAAAATGCTTGTATAAGTGAACCCGATTGCCCTTAGTTGTTATGCCCTAATCATGGTGCTTAACGATTCTGGCACCAAACCTTGCATGTGATGGATCAAAGCTCTTCTAAAACAATCTATAAACTTGATTGAATGGTTAGATCAAATAGAAACAGACATACATACGTAAAACAATAAGTGTAAAGAATGAATGCACATGAATACCATGGGAACGAGGCTTTACACGTCCAAGGGACCAAGCTTTGATACTTACCTTCCTTTTGATGTCAATTGAGAACGAAGGAATGATTAGTCTGAGCTTTTGATGGCTGCCTCAAAAAAATGCAAAACTTCAAGTTTTGTGTGAGTTTGTGACTTGAAACCCTAGCCTCTTGGTGTCTAAATTTCGTCCCCCCTTGTGCATCAGAATGTTGTGAATATATATATGAATCCATTAGGGTTTTGTGTGGGCTTGGATATCATGCAACTTTGGAGAAAGAATTTTTATATGAAAATTATGTAATTCTTTTCTATTTTTACACCAATTCTATTTCTTGTATATTCTCTATTCAATCCTAGCCATTAGATGAGATTTAATCAAGGGAAATAATTTTGATTTATTAATCATATTATTATTTGATAATTTATTTGAATTTGAATTTAAATGATAAAAACTCAAATATACATGAAATAAATATCAAATAATTTTAATGACCAATGGACCTCCCTTGTGATTATTTGGACCATCTTGATTGATTGAGGTTGATTAAAAATCAAATCTTTGATTAAAACTAATTTTCAATATTTTATAATGATTTATTTGTATTTTAATGAATTAAAATTCAAATAAATATTATAAAAATCAAGTAATTAGTTCATGGATGTCCATAAAGCCCATAGTCACTTTTGCATCCATATTTTAGGCCCATTAGTCCATTGGAGGCATCAGAACCTGACTTTTCTTTGAGAAAGAGAAAACCCTAGTTTGAGGATTGTTGTTTAGGAGAGTGTACAATCCATCAAATGTTGAGCTTCTGCTATTCAAATGAGCTTGAGTTTAAAAATGTGGTGGGCAAATTTTGGGGTATGACACATATGAATATGTCTCCCCCTGAGATTAACAATCTCCCCCTGAGATAAATAATCTCCCCCTGAAATAAATACTCGAAGAACTTTGATAAAAGACTTCCCTGATTATTTCGGTAGAGACGATCATATAAGCTTCTGCCTTCAGAGAATTCATAGCTTCTGACTTCTGCTTCCATTGGACAGCTTCAGAACTTGAATTTCTTTAGATCCTTAGAACACTCACAGCTTCTGATTCCTGCTTCCATCATGGACAGCTTCAGAACTTGAATTTCTTTGATCTTCAGAACATTCACAGCTTCTGACTTCTGCTTCCATTCAGGACGGCTTCAGAACTTGAATTTCTGGATCTTTTAGAACATTCACATCTTCTGATTTCTGCTTCCCTCGGATAGCTTCAGAACTTTGAATGTCTACCAACATCACTTCATGCTAGATTTGTATCAGAACATTGTTGAATGTACCAGAGCATCATCAGAGCATCTCTACATCCTGAAATGTTACAGAACAAAAACTAAACGACAAAAGTCAGCATGAACGAGTTAGAACATAAAATGTATGTTTGAACACATTATATGTATCAGAGCCATATAGGCTGAAATAATGTATCAGAGCAAATAATGTATCAGAGCCATAACATTATATGTATCAGAGCAAATAGAATTTTGTCAGAACAGGATAGACAATGATATTCAAATTCTATTATCAGTGCTTCTGATTCATTCTTCTTTCTTGAATCTGATCTCTGAAGCTTGACATCACTCAGCTTGCTTCAGTTTCCAAGAGCTTATTCCTTTTACAGAATAACGCTTCTTATGGTTTTGCTTCTAGTGTTTGCTTCTGAAGATTCACTTCACTTCTCTGTACCTGCAAAACACTTAAACCATATAGAACTTGCAGTTCTTGTTAGTGAATGTGTGGGAGCCTCTTTACCCAGCAACTGATAGATTTAATCAAATCATTTATCATTTATCTTCTCCCCCTTTTTGTCATAACATCAAAAAGAATATTTAAAAAGATTCAGATGTATAAAACGACAAATAGAATCACTGGAATGTAAATCAAAGAGACTTTTTCATTGATAATCAAAAAGGTTTACAAGACAGGAATGCAGGAAAACAGATGCAACAAGGAAAGGAAACTACAAAGACTAAATCCTAGGACCCTAGCTAAGACAACGTCTGTGCCAGCATGCCATGAAGGAGTGAAACGCTTCATTGACTGCTTCTCGGGCTTTCAGGCGAGGAGTCAGGGAGACTTGGTTCTGATGCAGATCTTCCACCATCTTTACCAGAGACAGCATTCCCAGCAGGTGAAGATGAAGAGATTTCTTCAGAAGAGACTAAGGGAGAGGAAAGGTTAGATGAAGAGGAGGCTGAGTCTTGAAGGTCGAAAGATGAGGAAGAAGATGGAGATGATGGAGGGCTTTCACCAGGAGGATGAAACACTCGTCTAGAATAATTTCCAGACAACATTGCTTCGAATGGATTCACCTTGAGAGGATCATAGGTGATTTTGATCTTTTTGGGTTTGGAAGTTGATGTTTCAACAGCTTTTCTTTTGTTGTTTTGATCATTTTCATTATTTCCTGGGTTTGATGAAGAGTTCATGATGGGTTTGCAGAAAAATGAACAAGTAGGGTTTGATATGGAAGAGAGAGAGAGAAAAAAAAAGGAGATAGAGAAAGATGAGAGGGAAAGAGAAGAGTTTGAAGAGTATTTAAAAAAATAAAATGAAACGAATGATGACTAGCATTTAATGTTACGTGACGTGAGGAGAGATAATAAAGACAAATGAGGTGACTAGCACAGTTACCTATGGTCGGCGTCCCTTCAACTGCACGCGCGTTTATCCATGAATAGTAACGATAGGTTTACCATCCCGAGATAAAACGTTACAGCTGTTTTGCTTTAAAAGAGGTTCTGAATCAACTTAGACAATGAAACGTTAGTAATAACCGAATCATAATTTCTAAAAGAATTCAATCAGAACTTCTGACTGAAAAAAAAATGTTCCACATTCATTTCAGAAGATACTCATACATGAGAACTTCTCATCTTCTCATTCTGGGCTTGTTTCTGAAGATTTATTTTGTCCTGATTATATTGAATCCATCTGGTCTAGGAACAAGATCCCAAACATCATTCCTTGTAAACTGATTCAGTTCTTCTTGCATAGCAATTATCCAGTCTGGATCTTCTAGAGCATGATCAACAGAAGTTGGCTCGATCAAAGATACAAGACCTAATTGACAGTCTGCATTGTTCTTAAGGAATGCTCTTGTTCTGATTGGATCATCCTTCTTTCCAAGAATGACATCTTCTGAATGACCAGAGATGAGTCTAGATGATCTTCTGGCAGATGGTTCTTCAGAAATACTCAGATCCTCCAGAGAAGCTGATACTTGATCTTCAGATTCTTTGCTTCTGAGAAGCTCTGCTTCTGATGCATTGCTTCTTGGCTCAACAACTTCTGATATGTCAATATCATAACCTGCAAAATTATCAAACTGCTTTGGTTTTTCAGAACCAAGCTCATCATCAAACCTGATATTGATTGATTCTTCTACAACCAATGTTTCAGTATTGTATACTCTGTAGCCTTTTGAGCGTTCAGAATATCCAAGAAGGAAACATTTTTGAGCTTTGGAATCAAACTTACCAAGACGATCTTTAGTGTTCAGAATAAAACATACACATCCAAAAGGATGGAAATATGAAATGTTGGGCTTTTTATTCTTCCACAATTCATAGGGAGTCTTATTTAGAATAGGTCTGATAGAGATTCTATTCTGAATATAGCATGCAGTGTTTATTGCTTCTGCCCAGAAATGCTTAGCCATATTGGTTTCATTGATCATGGTTCTGGCCATTTCTTGCAGAGTCCTATTCTTTCGTTCTACAACCCCATTTTGCTGTGGAGTTCTAGGACAAGAGAAATCATGGGCAATACCATTTTCTTTGAAGAACTCTTCAAAGGATCTGTTCTCAAATTCACCACCATGATCACTTCTGACCTTTATGATTTTACACTCTTTTTCAGATTGAATCTGAATGCAGAAATCAAAGAACACTGAATGAGTCTCATCCTTGTGTTTCAAGAATTTTACCCATGTCCAGCGGCTATAATCATCTACGATGACTAATCCATATTTCTTTCCTCTGACAGATGCTGTTTTGACTGGGCCAAACAGATCAATGTGCAAGAGTTCTAATGGCCTTGAGGTAGAAACAACATTCTTAGACTTGAATGCAGGTTTGGAGAACTTGCCCTTTTGACATGCTTCACAAAGAGCATCTGATTTGAATTTCAGATTAGGGAGTCCTCTGACAAGATTCAGTTTGTTAATCTGAGAGATCTTTCTCAAACTAGCATGACCTAATCTCCTGTGCCAGACCCACTGCTCTTCAGAAACAGACATAAGACAAGTCACCTTCTGACTCATAAGATCTTGCAGATCTGTCTTATAAATGTTGTTCTTCCTCTTGCCTGTAAATAGGATTGAGCCATCCTTCTGATTTACAGCCTTGCAAGACTTTTGATTGAAGATTATATCATAACCATTGTCACTTAATTGACTGATAGATAAGAGGTTATGAGTTAATCCTTCTACAAGAAGTACATTAGAAATGGAAGGAGAGTTACCAGACTTTATAGTTCCAGAGCCAATTATCTTGCCCTTCTGATCTCCTCCAAACTTGACTTCTCCTCCAGACTTAAGCACCAGGTCTTGGAACATAGACCTTCTTCCTGTCATGTGTCGTGAGCATCCAGAGTCCAGGTACCATGACATGTTGTGCTTTGTCCTTCTTGCAGCCAAGGATATCTGCAATAGGAATAATCTTATCCTTAGGTACCCACATTTTCTTGGGTCCTTTCTTGTTAGATTTTCTCAAGTTCTGATTGAACTTGGGTTTGACATTATAAGCAATAGGAGGAACAGCATGATAATTTTTAATATGAGTTTCATGATATTTCCTAGGTTGTGTCACATGCTTTTTGGTGTGTGTTATGTGAAAACTTTGTGCATGTGAAGTGTGCCTAATATCATGAGAGTGACCATACTTGAACTGATCATACAATGGCTTGTATGTGAGTTTCATTTCATCAACAGGTTCAAGTTTGTATGGGGTTTCACCCTCATAACCAATGCCAACTCTTTTGTTTCCAGATACGGCATATATCATAGAAGCTAGCTGACTTCTGCCAATACTTCTAGATAAGAACTTCCTGAAACTTAAATCATATTCTTTCAGAATATGGTTTAGACTAGGAGTGGATTTTTCTGAATTAGAAGGAGATCCAACATCGTTGGATAATTTTAAAAGTTTATCTTTCAATTCAGAATTTTCCAATTCAAGCCTCTTTGTTTCATATTCAAATAGCTTTTTCAGCTTTTTGTATTTAATACAAATCTGAGACTTGGATTCCAGAAGTTCAGTTAATCCGGAAACTAACTCATCTCTAGTAAGTTCAGAAAATACCTCTTCAGAATCTGATTCTGATGTAGATTCTGATCCGTCATCTTCTGTCGCCATCAGCGCACAGTTGGCCTGCTCATCTTCTGAATCATCTTCTGACTCATCCCAGGTTGCCATAAGACCTTTCTTCTTATGAAACTTCTTCTTGGGATTCTCCTTCTGAAGATTTGGACATTCATTCCTGAAGTGTCCTGGTTCATTGCATTCATAGCACATGACCTTCTTCTTGTCAGATCTTCTGTCATCAGAAGATTCTCCATGTTCAAATCTCTTTGAACTTCTGAAGCCTCTGAACTTCCTTTGCTTGCTCTTCCAGAGTTGATTTACCCTTCTGGAAATCATGGACAGTTCATCTTCTTCTTCAGATTCTGATTCTTCAGGATCTTCTTCTTTGGCCTGAAAAGCGTTAGTGCATTTCTTGATATTTGATTTTAATGCAATAGACTTACCTTTCTTTTGAGGCTCATTTGCGTCCAGCTCTATTTCATGACTTCTCAAGGCGCTGATAAGCTCTTCCAGAGAAACTTCATTCAGATTCTTTGCAATCTTGAATGCAGTCACCATAGGACCCCATCTTCTGGGTAAGCTTCTGATGATCTTCTTTACGTGATCAGCCTTGGTGTATCCCTTGTCAAGAACTCTCAATCCAGCAGTAAGAGTTTGAAATCTTGAGAACATCTTTTCAATGTCTTCATCATCCTCCATCTTGAAGGCTTCATACTTCTGGATTAAAGCTAGAGCTTTAGTCTCCTTGACTTGAGCATTTCCTTCATGAGTCATTTTCAAGGACTCATATATGTCATAGGCCGTTTCCCTGTTAGATATCTTCTCATACTCAGCATGAGAGATAGCATTCAGCAAAACAGTTCTACATTTATGATGATTCCTGAAAAGCTTCTTCTGATCATCATTCATTTCTTGCCTTGACAGCTTTACGCCACTGGCATTTACTGGATGTTTGTAACCATCCATCAGAAGATCCCATAGATCACCATCTAGACCCAGAAAGTAACTTTCCAGTTTATCTTTCCAGTATTCAAAGTTTTCACCATCAAATACCGGCGGTCTAGTATAACCATTGTTACCGTTGTATTGCTCAGCAGAGCCAGATGTAGATGCAGGTGTAGGTGTAGACTTTTCACTTTCATCAACCATCTTTTACTGAAGCGTTTTTCTCTTCCTGAATCTTTTCTAAACACGGTTAAGTGCTTGCACCTTAGAACCGGCGCTCTGATGCCAATTGAAGGATAGAAAAACACTTAGAAAGGGGGGGATTGAATAAGTGTGACTTTAAATCTTGGACGATAAAAATAAATTGCACAATTATTTTTATCCTGGTTCGCTGTTAACGAAGCTACTCCAGTCCACCCCCGCAGAGATGATTTACCTCAACCTGAGGATTTAATCCACTAATCGCACGGATTACAATGGTTTTCCACTTAGTCCGCAACTAAGTTTTCCAGAGTCTTCTGATCACACACTGATCACTCCAGGAACAACTTCTTAGATACCCTCTAAGACTTTTCTAGAGTCTACTGATCAACACGATCACTCTAGTTACAAACTGCTCAGCCAACTGCTAAGACTTCCTAGAGTATTCTGATCAACACGATCACTCTAGTTCCTTACAACTTAATGTAATCAATTCTAAGAGTTTACAAATGCTTCTTAAAAGCGATAATCACAACTGTGATATTTCTCTTAACGTTTAAGCTTAATCTCACTAATATATTACAACAGCAATGTAGTGAGTTGATGAAGATTCTGAGCTTTGATTGAATAGCGTTTCGGCAAGTTTATTTTCGTTCAGAGTTGTTAAGAATTGGTAACCTTGCTTCTCATCAGAACTTCATATTTATAGGCGTTGAGAAGATGACCGTTGAGTGCATTTAATGCTTTGCGTGTTCCGTACAGCATTGCATTTAATGTTATACGCTTTTGTCAACTACCTCGAGCCTTGTTCACGCTGTGTCTACTGACGTTGCCTTTAGTAGCTTTAACGTTCCTTTTGTCAGTCAGCGTAGTCTGCCACCTGTACTTTCTTCTGATCTGATGTTTGTGAATATAACGTTTGAATATCATCAGAGTCAAACAGCTTGGTGCATAGCATCTTCTGATCTTCTGACCTTGAAGTGCTTCTGAGCGTGATACCATCTTCTGAGCTTCAGTGCTTCTGATCTCTTGTTTTTCTGATGCTTCCATAGACCCATGTTCTGATTCTGCTTCGACCATCTTCTGATGTCTTGCCAGACCATGTTCTGATGTTGCATGCTGAACCATTTGAGACACAACTTCTGAGCGCTGAATTATGCGTACTCTTTATATATATTTCCTGAAAGGGAAATTGCATTGGATTAGAGTACCATATTATCTTAAGCAAAATTCATATTATTGTTATCATCAAAACTAAGATAATTGATCAGAACAAATCTTGTTCTAACAATAACATCCTAAGAAGGAAGGATGAGTTACTTGAAGTACTCGATCGACAAGTGACACAAACGTCACTTTCTCATCACATCCCTCCTGCTTCCTGGATCATCGATCAGCTCACGTCAGAGAACGCTCAGCTCAAGAAACAGAAGAAGATGTTAGAACGTGAAGTCGGCTCTTCATCAAAATTTTAGAGTCCTTTCTCTCAGTTTCTCTGTATTTCCATTTTCAAAGTGTGTAAAAACGGCGTTTTCGCTTAATTAATAAAATTTTGATGTTTCATAACGTAATTATGGTGTTTCCTTGAAAAATAATAACTTAATTGCATATCATACATCGCTTTAGTCGTACGCACTGACACGAGAATTGTCGCGGATCTAATAGTCACTTTCCTTTCTCCAGAAAGAGAGGAGGAGAAAGAGGTGAACCAAGACTTTCAAGCTGTCTCATCCATACAACACTCGTTCAAGTCGCAAGAAAAGAATGGAAGACTTTGAGCAAGAGAATGAAGAACTCAGAGAAGAGATTAATACTCTCAAAGGTACTGTTGAAAGGCTCAATAGTATGGTAGAAGCCCTGGTAGTTGCGCAGAATCGACCAACGCCAGAAGAGCCGCAAAGGACTGTGGTTTCCGAGATTGTTTCTACTCCTATTCCTCAGTATACCATGCCGCCTGATCGACCTTGGGGCATGCCGTATAACTTTACTCCAGAAGGGTACATACCTCCTGCTTCTGAAGCTCCAAAAGTCACCATGGATATGCGTCCACCGGAGGGTTACAAACCTTTGGAAATTGAAGTTCCAAGAGCAATGGTAATGGGTTTCGCACAACAGAATGCTGAGATTCCAAGATCTGCTGTCATGGCTTCTCCACAGCCTATTATGCATACTTTTCCCCCACAGGGCGGACAAGTATATCATCACGCTCCCAGTGAGGACGCTGGCGTGTATGAAAGATTGGACGAGTTCCAGGAACAGTTTCTGCAAATGCAGAAGGAACTCAAGACTCTCCGAGGACAAGATCTATTTGGAAAGAATGCTGCAGACCTCTGTCTGGTTCCAAATGTTAAGATTCCTCACAAGTTCAAAGTACCAGAATTCGAGAAGTAAAAAGGGAATTCATGCCCACAAAGTCATCTTGTGATGTACGCTCGAAGAATGTCAACTCAGACTGATAATCAACAATTGCTCATTCATTATTTTCAAGACAGCCTGACTGGTGCTGCACTCAAATGGTACATGAACTTGGACAGTTCAGAGATTCGTACTTTTCGAGACCTCGGAGAGGCCTTCGTCAAACAGTATAAGTACAATCTGGATATGGCTCCCGACAGAGATCAACTCCGGGCCATGACTCAAAAGGATAGAGAAAGCTTCAAGGAATACGCTCAAAGATGGCGTGAAGTTGCTGCTCAAATTTGTCCACCACTTGAAGAGAAAGAAATGACAAAAATCTATCTCAAAACTTTGAGTCCATTTTACTACGGACGAATGGTTGCAAGTGCACCAAGTGACTTTACCGAGATGGTAAACATGGGTGTGCGTTTAGAAGAAGCAGTTCGAGAAGGACGCTTGAACAAAGAACCAGAATCTTCTGTTGGTCCAAGGAAGTATGGAAGTTCTTTCCAGAAGAAAAAGGATCAAGATGTTAGCAATGTCTTGCACAAAATCAAGAAGAAATTCCAACCTCAAGTTGCAACAATAACTCCGGTTGTTAACTCAGCGCCAGCTTATCAACCTCAGGTCTCGCAACAACAAATTCAACAAAGGTCGCAGCAACCTCAGCAGCAGGTTCGACCTCCAAATTACAACAATCGGGCTCCAAGGTATCCTGCCTTTGACCCCGTACCAATGCCGTATGCAGAATTGTTTCCAACATTACTGGCAAAAGGACTCATTCAGACAAGGAGTCCTCCAAATCCTACAAACAGTTCTTCACCATGGTATAAGGCTAACCAATCTTGTCCCTATCATCAGGGGGCACCAGGTCACAATATTGAGAACTGTTTCCCTTTCAAGATTGACGTCCAACGATTAGTGAAGAGCGGAATGCTATCCTTCAAAGATACTAATCCAAACGTCCAAGCAAATCCTTTGCCGCAGCATAAAGAAGCTTCAGTAAATCTGATAGACCAACACCCCAATGTCATTCAAATCTACGACATTCGTCAGATAGGGGAAAATCTTGTTAAGATACACGCTAAACAAGCTGGGTACGGTCATGTACCACCTCACAACTACTTCACATGTGAAATTTGTCCAAAGAATAATCAAGGATGTGCCGTAGTTCAAGCTGCATTACAAGAACAAATGGACTTAGGATGGATTCAACATATCCGAGTCAGAACTGAACATGACATCAACATGGTTCAAGGATGTCCAGGAGAATACAAAATCTACAAAGTTGAAGACCTTGAAGGATCGGTAGTCAGGTTCCACAAAACTTTAAATGGACTTGCCTACTTTGGAACAGATTTCCACGCTTACAGTAGATGCAGAATCTGTCGAAGAAATTCACGAGGATGTTTGCGTGTTCGCAACGACATTCAAAAGCTGATGGGTGACAATACCATTACTGTTCTTGCCAACAGAGAAGATGACGAAGTCTTTACCGTATCTCCTCAAATTAATCAAGTTGAACCTATGCAAGTTAAATATGACAGCAGGAAGACAGCAGTTGCACCACTAGTCATCTACTTACCAGGTCCTGTACCGTATGAGTCTGACAAGGCTATACCATACAAATACAACGCTACATTCATTGAAAATGGTAAGGAAATACCATTACCGTCTGTTGTCAACATTGCTGATGTTAGTCGAGTCACCAGAAGTGGACGAGTCTTCAACAGAACAACAGAAAATGTGGAGAAACCTTCAGAGGAAGTACCACATAGGCAAGATAATCATCCGACCAATGCTGTTCAAGCGAAAGAAAATGATGAGATCTTGAAGTTAATCCAGAGGAGTGAATACAACATTGTAGATCAATTACTACATACTCCGTCTAGGATTTCTGTTCTTTCCCTGCTATTGAGTTCTGAAGCTCATAGGGAAGCTCTACAGAAAGTTTTGGAACAAGCTTTCGTAGAACCAAGTGTTACAATAAGCCAATTCAACAACATCGTTGCCAACATCTCCGCCGGAACTAACCTAAGTTTCTGTGACGAAGATCTTCCTGAAGAAGGAGTGGACCACAATCTTCCACTTCACATCTCAGTTGGCTGCATGGGTGATACACTCACAGGAGTCCTAATAGACAATGGATCCTCTCTCAACGTCATGCCTAAATCAACATTATCAAGATTATCCTTCGAAGATTACCCTCTAAGAAAAAGTCATGTCATCGTCAAAGCATTTGATGGATCAAGGAAGTCAGTTTTCGGAGAAGTGGATCTTCCCATAACTATTGGACCTCAGACGTTCAAAATCACTTTCCAAGTTATGGATATTCCAGCACAATACAGTTGTTTGCTAGGTCGCCCATGGATTCATGAAGCTGGGGCAATTACTTCAACACTTCATCAGAAACTGAAGTTCATAAGAAATAACAAATTGGTAACCGTATGTGGAGAACGAGCTCTAATCGTCAGCAACCTGTCATCATTCTCCGACATAGAACCAAAAGAAGTTGTTGGAACTAAATTCCAAGCACTTTCCTTAGACAAAGGAAAGGAGAAAGCAGCGTCTATCTCTTCATACAAAGATGCAATCCAAGTTGTAAAAGATGGCACTACCAGTGGTTGGGGGCACATTAATATTCCTACCAACAACAAGAACAGAACAGGAATTGGTTTCTTTCCGACATCATCAAGAGCTATCCCAGGGATTGAGGTAGTTCTCCCAATTCAAGAAACTTTCTGCAGTGGAGGTTTTCTTCAACCTGTTCAACAAACAGTCAATACCATCGATACGGAAAGCACCGATGAAGAGGAATGGTTATCCTATCTCAACAAAGCAGGATACATCTCCCTATCAGAATCTGAACCACTTTGCTGTTATCCAAATGAAGGATCTGAAAGTAAGAATCAACCAAGCAGTGATGAAGTTACTAACAGCTTCACCACCAGAAATCATGGTTCATCAGAAGAAGTTCCTCCTATCCCCGAAGAGACTTGGGATACATTAGGAGAACCAAGCGGAAAATTCGACTACATGGTGAAATACTCCACTCCCGAAAGTTCAAGAATCTCTCTTGAAGACATTGTTCCAACTGGATGGAACATTGATTATGAGTACCTCTCTCAGCCAAAAGAGATGTATAACCCTTGCTATTCATCATCATCGACTGGTGAAATCATTATTGAGGATTATATCCCCAAGTCACCTTCCGAGGCTAAGGATCTAGAGTTCACATATCTAGTCAATGCCATCTTGGAAGAAGAGCAAGACCAAAATACAGAAGAGGATGATCTCGAAAGTGTCTCCGACAACGAGTCTCTCCATTCAGAAGATTGGAAGTTTCCTCAAAAGAAAGTTCGACATACTCCACTTGGAAAGGGGTATGCTCACACAGCTCAGTCTGCTGAAGTAGAAGAAGATCGTCTGAGTGTTGCAAAGACAGTGGTTGGTAAATCAAGACCTACCACAGGCCAGCTTAAGCCTAAGGTTCCAGATTACTTAGTGCACAATGGGGTTCGCCACTACTGGACAGCTGTTGAAGTTTCAACTGTTGTTCGCACTCCTAAGTAGGAACTTTCACCGTTATTTTGTCCTCTCACCATAGCCCAGGGTGAAGAGATGTTTCATAGGGCTTTGCATTTTACTATTTCTTAGTTAAATGTCCCTCTTTGCTTCGCCCAAAGCAATAGAGTTTTGTTTTATAGGGTCTTTGTTTCAAGAAATGACTGTCCATAAATAAAAATGTCATTCTGTTCCTTCGTTTAGTTTTTCCTTTTCTTTTTTTCGGAAATTGGTAATCCTAAAAAACACCCCTAAAAAACATCAAAAAAATCATTAACTGCATACACCGAGTCTTCCCTCGTTGTCTAAATAAAACTTATCACACATATGCAGATTAATCATAAAATACCCCGTTGAAACGTGCGACCGTATGACTTCTCCCAGCTTTGAGTTTCCTGTATTCGAGGCAGAGGAAGAAGAAGACGAAGAAATATCAAAGGAAATTTCACGATTACTTCAACAAAAGGAAGAGGCCATTCAGCCATACAATGAGCCTCTAGAGATCATTAACCTTGGTTCCGATGGAAACAAAAAAGAGGTTAAGATTGGAGCTTCGCTCAGTTCAGAGATCAGAGAAAGTTTGATACAGCTGCTCAAAGAATTCTCAGATGTCTTCGCTTGGTCTTATCAAGATATGCCAGGGTTGGATACCAGTATAGTGGAGCATCACTTGCCATTAAAAGCAGAATGCCCTCCGGTCAAGCAAAAATTAAGAAGAACTCATCCGGAGATGGCCATGAAAATCAAAGAGGAAGTTCAAAAGCAGATCAACGCAGGTTTCCTCGTCACTTCAGAATACCCTCAGTGGTTAGCTAACATTGTTCCCGTTCCTAAGAAAGACGGAAAAGTCCGCATGTGCGTCGACTACAGAGATTTGAACAAAGCTAGCCCTAAGGATGATTTTCCTTTACCACATATTGATATGTTGGTAGACAGTACAGCAAAATCCAAAGTTTTCTCATTCATGGACGGATTTTCAGGATACAACCAAATCAAAATGGCACCTGAAGACATGGAAAAAACAGCTTTCATCACCCCCTGGGGCACGTTCTGCTACCGTGTTATGCCTTTTGGACTAAAGAACGCAGGGGCAACTTATCAAAGGGCCATGACTACGCTTTTCCACGACATGATGCATAAGGAAGTGGAAGTCTATGTGGATGACATGATTGCCAAATCAGAAAATGAAGAAGATCACATACAGGATTTGACAAAGTTATTTCAACGCTTACGGAAGTTTCAGCTTCGCCTGAACCCCAACAAGTGTACCTTTGGTGTCTACTCAGGAAAACTCCTTGGTTTCATTGTCAGCAAACGAGGAATTGAAGTAGATCCAGACAAAGTCAAGGCAATTCAAGAAATGCCTTCGCCCAGAACCGAGAAACAAGTTAGAGGATTTCTTGGACGTCTGAATTACATCTCGAGATTCATATATCTCATGACAGCAACTTGTGCTCCTATTTTCAAACTTCTACGGAAAAATCAAAGTTGCGTCTGGACAGACGATTGTCAGAAAGCGTTCGACAGCATTAAGGAATATCTGCTCGAACCACCCATCTTGTCTCCTCCAGTGGAAGGAAGACCTTTGATAATGTACTTGACCGTCTTAGAAGATTCCATGGGTTGTGTCCTTGGACAGCAAGACGAGACAAAGAGAAAAGAGCATGCCATTTACTACCTAAGCAAGAAATTCACTGACTGTGAATCCCGCTACTCCATGCTCGAGAAGACGTGTTGTGCTTTGGCCTGGGCTGCCAAGCGTCTCCGCCAGTACATGATTCGACATACTACTTGTTTGATCTCTCATATGGATCCAATCAAGTACATCTTTGAGAAGCCTGCTTTAACTGGGAGAATTGCCCGTTGGCAGATGTTGTTATCAGAATACGACATTGAGTATCACGCACAGAAAGCCGTGAAAGGAAGCATTCTAGCTGAGCACCTGGCTCACCACCCACTCAATGGTCATGAATCTACCAGTTTCGACTTTCCGGACGAGGACGTCATGTACCTCAAGATGAAAGATTACGACGAGCCACTACCAGACGAAGGACCTGAGATAGGATCCCAGTGGGGCTTAATCTTTGATGGAGCTGTCAATGCTTATGGACAAGGAATTGGGGCAATCATTGTTACACCTCAGGGTACCCATATTCCATTTACTGCCAGATTAACTTTCAAATGCACAAACAATGAGGCCGAATATGAAGCTTGCATCATGGGTCTCGAAGAAGCCATGGATCTAAGAATCAAACACTTGGATATATATGGAGATTCTGCTTTGGTCATCAATCAAATCAAAGGAGAATGGGAAACACGCCAACCAGGGCTAATTCCTTACAAAGACTACGCAAGAAGATTGTTACCATTCTTCGACAGGGTAGATTTTCATCACATTCCTCGTGAAGAAAATAACTTGGCTGATGCATTAGCCACACTCTCTTCCATGATTAGGATAAATCATTGGAATGACATTCCTCGGATCGATGTTATGCGCCTGGATAGGCCCGCTCATGTTTTCACAGTAGAAGCAATCATCGACGACAAACCGTGGTATCACGACATCAAGAACTTTCTTCAAAAGCAAGAGTACCCTCTTGGGGCGTCAAAGAAAGATAGAAAGACTTTGAGAAAGTTAGCTTGTAGATTCTTCTTGAATGAAGATGTTCTGTACAAGAAAAACTTCGACATGGTTCTGCTCAGATGCGTTGACAGAAAAGAAGCAGAAATACTCATGAGAGAAATACATGAAGGTTCCTTTGGTACTCACACCAATGGACATACCATGACAAGGAAAATACTGAGAGCAGGATATTATTGGCTGACGATGGAGTCAGATTGCTTCCAGTACGCAAAGAGGTGTCACAAATGCCAGATCTACG
Organism: Vicia villosa; assembly: GCF_029867415.1. Lineage (NCBI taxonomy): Eukaryota > Viridiplantae > Streptophyta > Magnoliopsida > Fabales > Fabaceae > Vicia > Vicia villosa. The sequence continues at coordinate 171,629,533 of NC_081180.1, forward strand.
CCGATAGAATTCATATGCCACCATCTCTTCTCAACATACTCTCTTCCCCTTGGCCTTTCTCCATGTGGGGAATCGACATGATTGGAATGATCGAACCAAAAGCGTCCAACGGACATCGCTTCATCTTGGTAGCCATAGACTATTTTACCAAATGGGTTGAAGCAGCTTCATATGCAAACGTTACAAGACAAGTTGTCGTCAGGTTTATCAAGAATCACATCATCTGTCGCTACGGCATTCCTAGCAAGATAATCACTGACAATGGGTCAAATTTAAATAACAAAATGATGAAGGAGCTTTGTGAAGAATTCAAGATCGAACATCACAACTCATCTCCTTACAGACCAAAGATGAATGGAGCTGTAGAAGCAGCTAACAAAAACATCAAGAAAATCATTCAGAAGATGGTCATCACTTACAAAGATTGGCATGAAATGCTCCCGTATGCTCTTCATGGTTACCGTACATCAGTACGTACTTCGACTGGAGCAACTCCTTTCTCCCTTGTGTACGGCATGGAAGCAGTCCTACCAATAGAGGTTGAAATCCCATCAATGAGAGTTTCGATGGAGGCAAAATTAACAGAAGCCGAGTGGTGTCAAAGCAGATTCGATGAATTGAACTTAATCGAAGAAAAGCGCATGACAGCTTTATGCCACGGTCAGCTATATCAACAAAGAATGAAGAAAGCTTTCGACAAAAAGGTTCGACCTCGCACAATCAAAGAAGGCGACCTTGTACTCAAAAAGATTCAATCTTTTCTCACAGATTCGAGAGGGAAATGGACTCCCAATTATGACGGCCCCTACGTGGTCAAGAGAGCTTTCTCAGGAGGAGCCTTAATACTCACGACTATGGATGGAGAAGAATTCACCCATCCTGTGAACGTCGACGCAGTCAAGAAATACTTCGCCTAAATAAACAAAAAGAACAGCTCGCTAAGTTGAAAACTCGCAAAGAGCGGCTTAGGCAAAAAAGAGCGTCTCGGTGAATCGAAAACCCGAAAGGGCGATTCAGGCAAAAATTAGAGACATAAAAAAAATATACATTAATCAATCCCGGTAGACTTAAAACCCGAAAGGGGTAGTTTACGCAAAAGTTAGGGATATATGGCAAGTAACTGTGTTCAGGACAAACTTGATCATTCAAAATCCATAGCGGAGTATTCATCAACAGTAGGTCATCTTCTACGAAGCACGAATACAGCGCAACTCGGAGTGGAAGGGAGAGATAACGATCGTCACGTTTCATCGTAGCCCTTTTCCCGAAAATTACCAATCTCCAACTTTGTAAATACTCCATGGAATCAAGCATTTGGCTGATTACCATTCCATATATAATAATTTGAGCCTTGTGCTTTTCCTTTGCAATCTAGTCTTATTCAGTTTCTTGAAATGCATTTTAAGTTTAAACAGTCAATTTCTTGAAACAAATGTTTTCATAAAATAAAAATGAATTTACTTGCAAAAATAAAGGTGAAATTTCTTTCTGAGGTTTACAAACAATAGGAAGAATGCAAACAGTTGCTCCGAGAACGGTTGAGACTCCGGGAACCAATATTTCCCCATGAGGTCGCTTTGCGAACATCTCCCGATGACGGATCTTTACTTCAATTCATATTATTTACTTCGGACAGCGGACAACTGATAGCCAGATATTCCAAACAGAGTTCGAACTACAAGAAGAGGACATCTTCTGATCAACAAGAATTCAAGTCGTATCATTAGGATTTTACATCCGCGACAATTCTATTCACATTCACTTTACATTTTATAATTGTCATAATATTCATGCATACATTACATCACAACTGCATAGTCAAATTAGGCTTTTAATCATGAGAATGCCCGAGTCATGAGGGCATGAACTCAAGTTTCCCCCGCAAGTCCTGGAGAAACTTTTTCCTTCAAGACAACAATCCATGTAGAGAGATTTCCCCAAGCAAGTCAATAGATGGTAGTCTCCCTCAAAGAGATAGTTTGTTCACTTTTGGAATTCCTCAGCCGAGATTCTCCTGCAGAGCCACATTCGACAGTCTTCTTCAGATAAGATAATCTGCTTTGCATTTTGGGATTCCCCAGAGGTTTGGTATTTCCCCAGTAAGGTCAAGAGATGCCACCTTTTCGTCAAAGAAAATAATTCAGAATCTCCCAGCAGATCGACAAATGATTCCCCAGCAGAATCAGTGAATGGTAGTCTTCATCCAGAAGATAGTTCATGATCCCCAGCGGAGTCAACAAATGGTAGTCTTTCCCCAAGGAAAGACAGTTTGTCTGTTAAATACTCAAGAGATCGACAAATGGTAGTTTCTTCAAACAGTTTGTCTGTTTCAGGGATGTTTAGTTCCCCACAGAGTCAATAAATGGTAGTTTTCCCCTTAGAAAAACAGTTTGTTGATTCCCCAGGCACCAATCGACGAATGGCAGTTTTCACCCCGAAAACAGTTCGTCCGCCTTCAAACAAAGTCATTAGCCCCTCAAAAGAGCATGGGCCCATATGACAATCTTTCAAAGATGCCAGGTCAAAAGGGAAGATGGTGAAGTTTCTTTATTACCATCAAATGGTATCTCATCTCCAAGTGCTGATGAGAAGTTTGATGAGGAAACAACCCCTTAAAGTTTCTTTATTACCATCAAATGGTATCTCATCTCCAAGTGCTGATGAGAAGTTTGATGAGGAAACAACCCCTTAAAGTTTCTTTATTACCATCAAATGGTATCTCATCTCCAAGTGCTGATGAGAAGTTTGATGAGGAAACAAACCTTTGAAGTTTCTTTATTACCATCAAATGGTATCTTACCTCCAAGTGCTGGTAAGAAGTTTGATGAGGAAACAAACCTTTGAAGTTTCTTTATTACCGTCAAATGGTATCTTACCTCCAAGTGCTGGTAAGAAGTTTGATGAGGAAACAAACCTTTGACGTTTCTTTATTACCATCAAATGGTATCTTACCTCCAAGTGCTGGTAAGAAGTTTGATGAGGAAACAAACCTTTGAAGTTTCTTTATTACCATCAAATGGTATCTCATCTCCAAGTGCTGATGAGAAGTTTGATGAGGAAACAAACCTTTGAAGTTTCTTTATTACCATCAAATGGTATCTCATCTCCAAGTGCTGATGAGAAGTTTGATGAGGAAACAAACCTTTGAAGTTTCTTTATTACCGTCAAATGGTATCTTACCTCCAAGTGCTGGTAAGAAGTTTGACGAGGAAACAGACCATTGGAAATTTTCTCTTTATCTGAGATATTGTCCAAACACAACTAAGACCAGTTTCGAGATATGGACATCCGAAACAAGGGGGAGGTTGTTTACCTTTTTCTAAGTATCAACACTTAGTTAAAGAAGATGGATTGCGCATCCTACATTGCCATCCATTCACCAGAATCCACATCAAGTATTTCTGCAGGAGTTTGTCTCATCATCCCCCGCCAAGCGCGACAATGGGATCAAGTCATGTAAAGATTTTATCAATTACAACATCTCAGGAGCGCCCAAAATTCGGGCATTCTTTGATATTTAAGTCTCTTTTACGCAGGAGAGATCGAGATATCAATCTCTCTCCCTCCAGATAAAAGAAACTTAAATAGGGGCATCTGTCATACCCTAATTTTTGACCCCCCTGAGATGGCATATCTTCAGGATTTTTCATCAGGTCAAGACAAGTACCCAGAGCAGTCATTTCTCCATCTGGTACCTAATCGAGGATGCTCAAAGACAAGAAAGCTCAGGCAAAGGATCAATCAATACAAAGATTAGTCTCTAATACAATCATGGGGCTCAAAAACTTCACTTTTCTCATTATGATTGATTAGACATCCAGTCATATGAGTACAGGTTTACTCAGGTCACCAGACTAGGGTTTTGAGCCTATCAAGGACTAAAATCAGGGATCACATTTGGGAAACCCTAAAAAACCTCAGAGGGTCATTCAAAGACATCAATCATCTTCAAATAACTCATATGACAAGATCTACTAGACATCACACTTCAATTCAAAGTCTACAGTCATTATTTTCACATGGTCGACAAATTAGGGTTTTGACCTAATTCACCAAGATAGTTGACTTTTGATCAGGGCATGAATCCAAAACTCAAGACATGATTCAAGGATCTCTACTACCTCCATATAATCCATTTATATCATCCATTTGGGGAGAAGATCTTATTTCTACACAAAAGCCCAAAAATTCACTTTGTCAGGAAAAAGTCAACTGTGAAGGATCATCATTGACTTTTAAGGTTTTTGGTCAAAAAATGACTTTCAAAGATCAATATCATCAATATATGGATGTCAAAGTCATTTGGCCAAAGAAATTCAAAGAGATTCATCAAGGAGCGAAAAGTCGGGAATTAGGGTTTTTGAAGGCATGGTGAGATCTCAAAATTTCACCTACACAACTCAAAAAACTTCCAACATGAAAGTTGTAGATCTTGCCAAATAAAACAACATCTTACAAGGGAACTTTTTTCAAAAGATCAACCATTTATGAAGTTTTGGAAATTTTGAAGTTTAGGTCATAAACACTTAGAAATTTTTCTAAGTGTTTTAACCTAGTTTTCTTCCAACTTTGGCCTCATTTTTCACAAATTTCCCAAAGGATTCTGAAGAAGACATAAACTAATGATTTAAAGTAGATGTTTAGGGCTTTCCAAATTGTGTTCAACCTTCTCAAAATTCAATTTGAGCTAAGAGTTATGCTTGTTCAAAGTTGGCCTCATGAAGTGAAATTATAGGTCATGCATCATTTTGGAACTTTGAAGTTTTGTGCACATGACCTCAATTATGGATGCTACACGACCCATAACACATCTGAAAACATGCCATGCATTCATTTTCACCATGCCATGATAATTGAAGAAGATTCCTAAAACAAGAACATGTGATTATGTAATGATTACATTTGAGAATTTATGGCAAATTGATGAATCACCCAAGGAATCTTCTCACCAACCAATTAGAGCTCACTTTGCATCTGAATTGTCCCCTAAGATCAGATAGAATCAATGGATAGGGGAGGTGGCTCGAAAATGCAATGATCACATTTGGATATTCTTTGAAATTTCTTCATGGCTAAGAAACCAAATTTACTTCACTAAGCAAGCTCACTCTCCCAATCAGTACTGAGACATTTGCCTATAAATAGAGGCCTCATTCTCATTCAAAAAACACACCAAAGCAACCATATTACTTGCTTTCTCTTTCTCTTCTCTTGTTCATTGTTTTTCAAAGTTCTTTGGCAAGAAGAATCGATTTCTTCAAACCAGAGCTTATCTTTGGGAAGTGAGCATTCTAACATCTCAAGGGAGGTCATTTGAGGTGATCCAAGCACCTGGATCACTTCTGTAGGTGGAGGAACACCATTGTTGCTCTCACTTTGGAGCATCTGCAGTTGGAGGTCCATGGAGTGATTCAGAAGGTTTCAAGGCAAGCCAATCATCCAGACACACTCCTCAGGTCATAGTGAAGCTAACCAGATGGCTGCAGCTCATCTGTAACTCGAGAATCAACACCCTCCATGTTCACTTGAAGCTGAAATCGAGGGAGGTCCATAGAACAATTCAGGAGGTTTGAGGTCATTACAAGCATTCAGTTAGCATCACTGAGCCACAAGGAAGCTTTTGGGATCATTCATACAAGCCCAGTTGCTCTCTATCATCCTCACGATCTCCATTTTCAGAGGTAAGTTTCTGAACTCCCTCTCTTTAATTTAAGTACTCTTTGTGAAATAGCTCGATTCTATCTTGTTCAGCATCATCAGAGGATTGAAAACCCTCTATCATCATCCATTTATCTTTCAGTATAGTCATTTAATTTAATTTTGAAATTTTAGGGTTCTTCACGATTTCTGGTAAATTAGTTAGATGTAGTTAATGATAGTTCATGTTAGTTACATATTTAGAATCGTGAGTGAATTTAGAGCAAGTTTCATGTTTACATCGTTGCAAATGGTTGAGAAACGAGTAAGTTCAGAAATTCAAAAATGGAGAGCTTGAGGTTGAAGACGAAGATGGTGGTGGCGCGCAAAATTTGAATTCTCAGGGGAGAGTTTATTTTATTTTGAATGGTATGCGTTTTATTAACGACTGAACAACTTGCCCTAGTGGCCACACATGCGCTCTTAGTCTCCTCATGCCCAAGGTCTGGGGTTCGAATCCCCCTCGCCCCAGACTTTTTGCTTCATTTATTTTTCAATGTTTTGTCACTTGTTTGAAAATATAATAAGTTGGATGTGCATCTTAAACAAACTGCGCGCGTAGCCCAGATGGTGGGTGTTTTGGCCAATGACTTGGAGGGCGTGAGTTCAACCCCTCTAGGTGACAAAACCATTTGTTTTTATCACTTTTCACACTAAATTTCTTCACAACTTCACACAATTAATTCACCTATCAAAATAAATCATTTTCACTTCATTTTTCATACACCTATTATTTAATATATCTATTTTGTGAATAGTCAAAAAAATCATAAAAATATTATTTATTTCTTGAATTTTAATTAGGTTTAAAATAAAATGTTTTTAAGTGTTTTCTTAAATACTTTAAATATATATTATCACTTTATTTTAACCTAATCACTTTGTAAATAATTTTATGATAAAACCCTAATTGTTTAGGTCTTAATTAAGTAAAAATCTTTATTTTTACTTTAATTAAGTTGACTTTTGTCAATTCTCAAAACTGTTTTCAATCTCTGATTAAATCAAATGATTAAGGTTTTCAAACAACAAAACCTTATATCATTTCAAATCATTTCCAACTGTTTTTATCACCAGTACTGCAAAGTACTGGGCCTCTAATAGAGTGTAAGTCCCAAAAACCTTCTCTTCTTAGCTTGTTTTCAAAACTGTATTTTCAAAATCTTCTTTCTGTTTTCAAAAACATTCTTCTGGTATTTGAAGGGCATTATTCCCGGTGAAACTCTTCAGATACCTATGTGACCTTTGTCCATCTTCACTTCTTCTGTTTTCAAAAACCATTAACTGTTTATCATATATATATTCACCTGTTATCAACAAAACAACAAAAATTACTGTTGAGGCTCTGTACATACTTCTTCAATGGCCTCCACTCCATCCAGGTTAGGCTTTACAAGCTTTCAATTTACAGTCTTTATTTAAATTACTGTCAAATATAAACTGTGCATATATATATTAGTTTAGAACTACGTTTGAGTGTAAACCCTAGGACAGTTAAACTATATATATATTATAGGAATATGACCTAGGATTGAGAATGTCTTCCCGGTGAAGGCTCTTTCCTAATTAGAGATCTGTAGTTCAAACCCCCAAGATGAATTATTCCCGGTGAAACATCTTGGCAAAAACCTTAGAATCCAAATAAATAGGACACATCCACCCAAAGAGGAATTATTCCCGGTGAAACCTCTTACCCATTTGCTTAGAGCCAAAATAAGTTCAAAACTACATAGCTTTCTCTTGTGCTATAACAAGGACCCTCGATTAGCCTCCTCTTGGGCTTTGTACAAGGACCCACAGGCTTCTTAAAAGCATTTCCAGCTTCCTCTTGAGCTTGTATACAAGGACCCATCAGGTTTCTTATAAACAAAGGAACAGGTCTTTAGTCACCTTTTAGCCTACCCTGGTGAGTTTCTTCCAATTTAAACCAGACCTTAAACAAGCTAAGTTTGTCTCAATTTTGCATTGAGTACACCTTTTGGAATGAGAGACATGGACAGTCTCTGTCACCCTTATCTTCATCAATCTTCCTTAGCAGAGTCTAGGATCCATGTTTGGTCATCCTCAGCATTGAGTCAGCCTTCATCTTGGGCTTTAAACAAGAAGTCTCCATTAGATAATCTTTCTGCCATTCATATTAATAAAAACCCCTGGAAAGGGTTAGCCTCCAACATCTGTCTAAAATGTCAAAAACCCCTGGAAAGGGTTAGCCTCCAACATCTGTCTAAAATGTCAAAATCCCTGGAAAGGGTTAGCTTCCACACATTCCTTCATTTCAATAAAAACCCCTGGAAAGGGTTAGCCTCCAAAATTAATTAATAAATAATTTCATTCTCTTAGGAGATAATTTCCCCAAAAGAGTCAAAATTCCTGGAAAGGGTCAGCCTCCAAAAAACATGATAAAGTCAGTCTTTTAACAGACAAATTCACCAGCTGAGTCAAAATCCCTGGAAAGGGTTAGCTTCCAAAGAAAAACAGTCTTTTAATAAATAAAATCTCCTCAGTAGAGTCAAAACCAACAAAAACAGTTAGCCTCAACCTTGGGCTTCATACAAGGCACCCAAACAATAAAACTCCCCTGTCAAGAGTCAGCCTCAACCTTGGGCATTGTACAAGGCAGATAATAGAGTCTCCCCAGTGAGTTCTTCATCATTCAGTAGCCACAACCTTGGGCTTTGTACAAGGCAGATAAACCATATTTTTCATGTGTCAAAGATTCCTAACACTTAGGATCTTTCCCCATATAGTCATCCATACTTAATTCATTTAAGAGTCCGCCACAACCTTGGGCTTTGTACAAGGCAGAAAATAATGTTTTCCCTAGCAACAGTCAGCCACAACCTTGGGCTTTGTACAAGGCACATAAAATAGAGTCATTCATAGTCTTAAAAATTCAATTATCCTTAACAGTTAGCCACAACCTTGGGCTTTGTACAAGGCACATAAATAGAGTCTCCCTAAGTAGAGTCAGCCTCAATTCTGGGCTTTGTACAGAACACAAAAAATACCCTGTAATTAACCCCCAGTGGAGCCATCTCCCAGAGTCAATAATAATAATTAATCAATCAAAAAGCCTCAAGCTTGGGCCTCATACAAGCCAGCTAAAGTCAAATCTTTTATACAGTAGATAGACATAGCTTATCTCTATAGAGAGATATTTTTACTACTCTACCACATTCAAACAAACATTTCCATTTCAATTTCAATTTTAATCAAGTCTCCCATTTAGGATTTTGAAAGGCATGAGCTGGCAGTAAAACCCAGACATGTGGTAACTTTCCCTAATTTGGATGAGCATCTTTCTTTCATTTAAGAGGCATTTGACTAGTATACTTGCACATACACAAGTAAGGTCCCCCTCTTGAATGAAATGAATTCAGTTATTCTGTCACTCCTTTAAATGTTTGTGGTAGAATAGTACAAATACCTCTCTGTAGAGATAATTTCATGTCTCTTTACTGTAAACAGAGATTTAATTCCAAGCTTCAACCTTGAGCTTCAAGCAAGGCACCAAAAATAATTAATTTCCCTAGTTAGTTCCCCGAACTACATTAAGCTCTGACTTCCACTAGGGATATGTAGGCATGAGGTTCACAAGGAATCTCAGCGAGCTAATAAAATACCAAAAATAGTCAGTTTGTCTGTCTGTCTGTCTTTTCAAATCAATTCAATTCCTTCTCCTAACACAAAGGAGAAACTTTCCCAATCATTAGCAGCAAACACAATCACAAATGACACAGAGAAGGTTCCTGTAGAGTACTACAGATATGTAGGGTGTTTAAACACTTCCCTATGTATAACCGACCTCCCGGACTCCAGAATTTCTAGTCTAGGTGAAATCCCCACACTTAGCAAACTCCTAGGGTTTAGTTGAGATCTTTTTTCCCCTTTCCTACTCGTAGGACAAATAAGAAAGTTCGTGTGATATCGTAGGAAGAACTGAAACAAAATTCATCCCACCACGGGCGCATTCTCCTTCCAAATTTCGCGTGAAGGGTCTTGCGTGCCGTCCTCCCAAGTGAAACGGGGAGGTAAAAGAAAACGACCACCACAACATCCTAAACTGACGTTTTGAAGAAAGTGACGTCACTGTTCAATAATGATTATGGCTAGAGAAGTGGAAACGTCAAGTCTAGAGGCAAGGGTGCTGCGAAAGATGTTCAGGTTCTACACGTTGTATTAAATAAAAGCACTGTAGAAAATCTAAAGATATATTTTGGCAGAAATATTTAGATTCGCCAAAATAGTGCTGGCAAACATTATAGATATGAAAGAAGAAAATAGGAGTCAAGCATACAAATAGATGTTTCTACAATAGTTTCGATTACAAAACGAAAATGCAACAAGTAACAGGATTGGAAACAGCTAGTTAAAATCCTCAGGGAGATCCTTTTTGATCTTCAAGTATTGAGTCTCCCACGAAGACATACGAAGCTCAATTAGTGCCCGTTGTTTCTTCAATCTTTCGATCTCTGGCACTAATTTTTGTGCAGCCTCGAAATGGTTAATTCCCGACTGCACCACTTCGAGCAAATCCTGTTGGTTGGATTTTTGTATGGCTGCCTGACAACGTTCAGCTTCCTTTATCTTGTCCTCGAGTACTTTTATCTCTTGTTTCCAGGAGTTGATATTCTTCTCATAATCATCAAAGGCCTTCTGATTTTCTGAATGTTTAAGCCTGAGGGCCTCACCTTGTTTCGTTGCGTCCACAGCAGAATTCCATGAAGAGTCATGAGAGGCCATTGTCTCATATAGCTCTCTTTCGACATTTTGCTTTCGAAGAATGTTGGCTTGGAGTTGCTCAAGTAGAGAACCTAGCAGAACAATTACCTCTGAAACTTCTGTGGAGACTTGAAGCAAATCTACTTTCTTTAAAAGTTGATTTAAGTTGTGACTCTTAATAGGTTCCCGGTTGAGAACATCCACAAGATTGACCCCAAAGAATCTCTCTTTTATTTGTCGGAGGAGGCTAGGAATATCTTCTTTATCGCTAGATTCTACAGTTACAGCTGGAGAGACATCAAGTTCCGGAGGCGAAGAAGTATTCACATTCATGATAGCCTTAGGAAACTAAGAGGATCAGTTTGCTTAAGTTGTTCCAGCTCCGAAGGAGTAGGCTTCGTAGGGGCAAGCGTCGAAGTTGTCCCAGGAATGGTTTCTGTATCAAGAGTCGAAGTTCCTCGAGGATCTCGTTTTTCTGGTGTAGAAGTCTCTTCCATAGCATCTTTCTCCGACGCAGTATCTTCGCTGTCATGTGGTTGTGGGTTCACATTGTCGCTGTCTGAGAATGGGTGATCTTCTTCCAAATTTTTGTCTTGATGAGTAGGTGGGGATTCGTCAGTGGATTGGCTTTCTTCGACTGGTTCATTAGGCAATATGGTGGCGATTGGCCTAACATCTTCGAAGACTGGCGAGAGAACATGAGTTTTGTTTTGAGAAGTATCTGTATTAAACGGAGCAAAGTTAGTCATAAAAATAAGCCTTTGAGGGGTTTAGTTGACGAAAGTTAAATTTTGACAATTACCGTAAAGTTTGTCAACATTAATGGTAAGGCCATGATCCTTAAAACCTGAAATGGCAGTGCCAGCGTCATCCTACAATAACAAGGTAAATGTCAATTCAATTATTTGGTTAAAATCACAAGATAATATGTGGGGTGGAACCCAAATACCTTGGTTGGGATATTGTCTGGACTTGAATTATGACTTTCCACAACGAAAGCATTACTAGCAGTTTTCAAAGGAGACTCTTCAGAGGACGCCTTATCGCCAGGAGAAGCAGCTTTAGAGGGACTTATCCCTTTCCCTTTTCTTGAAGGGGTAACAGCTTTTTGTCTCTTCTTGTGTCCTTGTCTAGTTTGGGGAGGGGATTTATCTTCGCCATCTGAGGCGGTTGTCGAAGAAACTTTCCGCTTCGAACCTGTTGGGGGTTTCGAGCTCTGGCAAATAGATGATAAGTAAGATGGATACTACTCACAGATTGTACAAGATTAAGAATATGAGATGAGTATGTACCGTGGGCTTCTTGTCAGTGACGATGGAATCACTTTCACTTGGTTTGTTGCTCTTAGATGTCCCAGAATCTTTTTGGGCAGAAGCTTCCTTGATCTTCCTCCTTCGTGCAACAGCTGTAGTTGAAACTGAAATCAGTATATCAGCAAGGAAAAGAAAAGTCAGTCGAAAAGATTGTCTTAATCCAAACCTTCAGGTATTGGAGTCAGGACACGAACATGTTTAAGATCTATATGAAGATGTCCTTTGAAAGTATCCAAGGTATGCTTAGTCGGAACCACTCGTTCAGCGCGTTTTTTGGTACTCTCTCGAAGAATTTTGAGAGCATTCCCACACACGAACCAGTCTGGGAAAGGAGGACTTAGAGCCACACCAAAATCAGCACTTGGTAGTGGAGGGAATTTGGGAGGATTAAGTTTGAAAGCCACTTCATAACGTAGTTCTGGTCGAACATACGAGGGCAATTTCAACTTATCCAGTTTGGCGGAAAACTTTTCGCGCAAAATGACTGCAGCCTCACGAACGGTCCGACTAAGATCATCAGGCCTGTAGATAGTTTCAAAGAATTTTTGGAAAGCTTGGATTTCTTTAATATGAGTTGAAGTACCTTTTTGAAAATTTTCCTGCATATTAGTAAAAGCTGCAGTTAGTTCTTGAGCAAGGCTATCAGCATCAAAGATTTGAGAGCTATAATAATCCGTCCACCATTGATGAAAATCTGGTGTAGAGCAAAAAGCAGGTTCGAAAGGAACAGGAGAAAGATTGGTGATGCCAACGTATTTGTTGATTTTTGTTTCGCATTCTTCTTCAGTCAAGTACAAGGTATGGAAACACATATGGCTCCTTTTCTCATATAAGCACTTGGGTTTCATTTGAACCAACCCAAATTGTCTCGAGACCAAATTTGGTTGATAGCACATGAGAATACATTGACCTTTTGATGGTCGAAGGCGATGGGAAAATAACCTTGGAGTCAGAAAAGCTTCCCAAATTTCCATAGACTCAGTTTGTTGATCCTGAGATGTTGATGGGAATTTTCGAGTAAACCATTCGGGACCTATTGTTCTGTGTACAAATGGGGCCATAGAAGGATCGAACTGGTTACGCCGGGCAAACATCATTGAATATGCCAGAAAGTGTTCACGAAGCTTTCCAATTTCTTCTTTTGGAGTTAGGTAAGCTAACCTGGTCCCTTCTATAGTTCGATTTTTGATTTTTCTATCCTCCTCATTGACGTTTCCTCGAAAAGGAAGATGAGTTTCGAATGTAGCATTAAGCCACAGTTGTAATAGCCAGAAAGGACCAGCATAAAGTAAACTACCGGATTTGAAATTCTTGGTAAGGTTTGCAGCTTCGCTGAGGTTTTCATAAAGAGACCCTAAAAGCAGTTGGCTGAGGTTGAGCTTTTTTCCAGCATGCAACTGATTAGCCATGCAAAGGTACCTCTTTGCAACTTGTATGGATCTTGAGCAGAAGGCACATCGTGAGAGCCACAGCGCTAGGAAAGCAATATGCTCTTCATCGGATACTGCCGTTTCGGTGGTGATATGGTGCTTCTGGATGAATGCAGTATAAGTGACTTGCGAGTCATTAAAACCAATAGTATCATTATCCATTTCGTTGGGATTGAAGGTTTCGCCAGTTGGTCGAAGTCCTGTAATCGCAGCCACATCGAAAAGAGTAGGGGTAACCATTCCACATGGGAGATGGAAAGTGTTGTGAGAAGCATCCCAAAAGTGAACCGCTGCTACTAACATGGGTTGGTTATATTCTAAACCTGTTTTTGACAGTTGAATCAAATCGTATATTCCTAACGATTTCCAGAAGGATTCTTTCTGTTTCTCTACTTTTTCTAACCAAGCATAGTACAAATCAGGATCTTTGGCTAAAGGAATTGACCTAAACACTTTTACAGAGTTGGTCATATAGTTTAACCTAATTTTCGTTAAAGCTAAAGGGGTGACAGTTGAAGTTTCTTCAATGTTAGCAGATTTTCCTGAGGGAGAACAATCATCTTCATCTATCTTAATTTTGCTAACTAATGGTCTAGTCTTGTAATAAGCAGGGAAGAATCTATTCAGAGATGGGATGTTTTCACCTGGTAACGGACCCATAAAAGCAAGAGATTTTCCAGAAAGTTCAAAGGGAATGATTACCTGGTGTCATACCCTAATTTTTGACCCCCCCTGAGATGACATATCTTCAGGATTTTCATCAAGTCAAAGCAAGTACCCAGAGCAGTCTGACATTCAATCAAGGGTGTTCAAAGACCAGAAAGCTCAGGCAAAGGATCAATCAATAGAAGGATTAGTCTCTAATACAATCATAAGACTCAAGAGCTTCATTATTTCATCTATGATTGATTAGACACCCAGTCATCTGAGTACAGGTTTACTCAGGTCACCAGACTAGGCTTTTTTAGCCTATCAAGGACTAAAATCAGGGATCACCTTTGGGAAACCCTAAAAAGCCCCAGGGGATCATTCAAAGACATCAATCATCTTCAAATAGCTCATATGACAAGATCCACTGGACATCACACCTCAATTCAAAGTCTACAGTCATCATTGTCCTCTGGTCGACAATTAGGGTTTTTGACCTAATTCACCAGGATGGTTGACTTTTAATCAGGGCATGGATCCAAAACTCAAGACATGATTCAAGAGTCTCTACTACCTCAATATAATCCATTTACATCATTCATTTGAGGAGAAGATCTTGATTCTACACAAAAGTCCAAATTCTGGTCAAACCATGACTTTTAAGGATCAATATCATCAATATATGGATAATGAAGTCATTTGACCAAAGAAATTCAAAGAAATTCATCAAGGAGCAAAAAGTCGGGAATTAGGGTTTTTTAAGGCATGGTGAGAACTCAAAATTTCACCTACACAACTCAAAAAACTTCCAACATGAAAGTTGTAGATCTTGCAAAATAAAACAACATCTTACAAAGGAACTTTTTTCAAAAGATCAATCATTTAAGAGTTTTAGAAGTTTTGGAGTTTTAGGTCATAAACACTTAGAAATTTTTCTAAGTGTTTTAACCTAGTTTTCTTCCAACTTTGGCCTCATTTTTCACAAATTTGCCAAAGGATTATGAAGAAACTCCAAACTAATGATTTGAAGTAGATATTTAGGGCTTTCCAAATTGTGTTCAACCTTCTCCAAATTCAATTTGAGCTAGGAGTTATGCTTGTTCAAAGTTGGCCTCATGAAGTAAAATTATAGGTCATGTACAATTTGAAACTTTGCAATTTTGTGCATTTTGCTTCACTAAGTGATGCTACACGACCTCTAATGCATCTGAAACCATACCATACATCAATTTCCATCATTGCATAAGGATTAGAGAAGATTCCCAAAAACAAAGGCATGTGATTATGTAATGATTGCATTTTTGAATTTATGGCAAATTGGTGATTCATCAAAGGAATCTTCTCCCAACCAATTGGAGCTCATTTCTGCAGCCATTTGGTCCCCTAAGATCAAGCAAAACCGAGGGCTAGGGAGTGGTATCAAAGAGCTCATCATTGCACTTGGAATATTCTTTGAATTCCTTCATGGCTAAGAAACCAAACTCACTACACTAAGCAAGCTTACTATGATCAATTGCTCTGAACCAATTGCCTATAAATAGAGGCCTCTTTCTCATTCAGAAAACACACCAAAGCAACAGAATCCTTGCTTTCTCTCTTTTTTCTCCATACTTAAGGTTTTCAAAGGTTCTTTGGCAAGAAGACTCGGATTCTTCAAACCAAGCTCTTCCTTTGGAATTAAGTATTCAAACACATTAGGGGAGTCATTTGGAGGTGATCCAGACCTCTGAAACACTTCTGTGAGTGAGGAATCATCATCTGCACCTCTCACTTGGAGCTGTTGCAGTTGGGGTCGAGCAAGAGGTTCTGGGTACTTTCAGCCCAAGCTAAGCATCTCAACACCTTCCAGGAGGATCACTGAAGCTATCTGGATCGTTGCAACAACTCTGCAACACACTTTGATCAGAGCCAGATCTTCATTTTTCAGGTAAGTTTCCAAAGCTTCAAACTCTATGATTCACGCATGATAAATTAAAAATGAAGTTACCAGTTGGTTTCTGCACCTTCATAGATCATTAGCCCTCAATCAATTGCATCAAAACATGCATATATAGCATTTCATGTTTAATTTCAGTTTTAGGGTTCTTAGTGTTCATGCTTGCGAATTTTATGTTACACTTAGAATAAATGAAATTAAAGGACACCATCATAATCCTCGTCCAAAAACGAGCAAAATCCATGTTTACATCTTTAAGTTTGGGTGAGAAACGAAGGAGATAGCAAATTCAAAAAATCTGAAGCTTGAGGTTGAAGATGAAGATGGTGGCGCCATTTTTTTGAATTTCCCAGACTTAAGTTTATTTTATTTTGAATGATGGGTATGTTATCTACGAATTCATCGTAGTGTCCCAATGGTTACAGCGCGCGTCCAAAAGCCTTGCCTTGCCTTAGGTCTGGGGTTCGATCCCCCCCTCAGACCTTTTGTTCATTTTATTTTTTCCAACTCATTTAATGCCTTGCTTTCACATATAATCCTATGGGCTCTTTCCTTAAACAGGCCACGCGCGTGGCCCAGTTGGTATTTGTTTTGTTTGGTAACCAAGAGGGCGTGAGTTCAACCCTTGGTGAGACCAAACCATTTTTTTTACTACTATTTTCCTTCATTTTTTTTATCAACTTTACACAATTATTTAACCTATCAAATAAATACATTTTTACATCATTTTTCACACACTTGTCATTTAATATATCTATTTTGGGAATAATCAAAAAAAAATCATAAAAATATTATTTATTTCTTATATTTTTATTAGGTTTAAAATAGTATATTTTAAGTGTTTTCTTAAATACTTTAAATGTATATTTTCATTTTGTTTTAACCTAATTATTTGTGTGAACAATTTTATGATAAAACCCTAATTGTTTAGGTCTTAATTAGGTAAAATCTTTATTTTTACCTTAATTAAGTTGACTTTTGTCAATTCTCAAAACTGTTTTTTTCAATCTCAGATTAAATCAAATGATTAAGGTTTTCAAACAACAAAACCTTATATCATTTCAAATCATTCTTTTCAAAAATTACTGTCATAACCAGTACTGTAAAGTACTGGGCCTCTAATAGAGTGTAAGTCCCAAACACCATCTCTTCTTAGCTTGTTTTCAAAACTGTATTTTCAAAATTTTCTTTCTGTTTTCAAAACATTCTTCTGGTATTTGAAGGGCATTATTCCCGGTGAAACTCTTCAGATACCTATGTGACCTTTGTCCATCTTCACTTCTTCTGTTTTCAAAAACCATTAACTGTTTATTATATATATTCAACTGTTATCAACAAAACAACAAAAATACTGTTGAGGCTCTGTACATATTTCTTCAAAGGCCTCCACTCCATCCAGGTTAGGCTTTACAAGCTTTCAAATTTACAGTCTTTATTTAAATTACTGTCAAATATAAATTGTGCATATATATTAGTTTAGAACTACCTTTGAGTATAAACCCTAGGACAGTTAAACTATATATATATTATAGGAATATGACCTAGGATTGAGAATGTCTTCCCGGTGAAGGCTCTTTCCTAATTAGAGATCTGTAGTTCAAACCCCCCAAGATGAATTATTCCCGGTGAAACATCTTGGCAAAAACCTTAGAATCCAAAAAAAATAGGACACATCCACCCAAAGAGGAATTATTCCCGGTGAAACCTCTTACCCATTTGCTTAGAGCCAAAATAAGTTCAAAACTACATAGCTTTCTCTTGTGCTATAACAAGGACCCTCGATTAGCCTCCTCTTGGGCTTTGTACAAGGACCCACAGGCTTCTTAAAAGCATTTCCAGCTTCCTCTTGAGCTTGTATACAAGGACCCATCAGGTTTCTTATAAACATAGGAACAGGTCTTTAGTCACCTCTTAGCCTACCCTGGTGAGTTTTCTTCCAATTTAAACCAGACTTTTAACAAGCCAAGTTTGTCTCAATTTCACATTGAGTACACCTTTTGGAATGAGAGACATGGACAGTCTCTGTCACCCTTATCTTCATCAATTTTCCTTAGCAGAGTCTAGGATCCATGTTTGAACATCCTCAGCATGTGTCAGCCTTCATCTTGGGCTTTTAACAAGAAGTATCCACTAGATAATCTTTCTGCCATCATTTCAAAACCCCTGGAAAGGGTTAGCCTCCAAATCAATCCATCATTTCAATAAAAACCCCTGGAAAGGGTTAGCCTCCAAAATTATTCCTTCATTTTTATAAATCCCCTGGAAAGGGTTAGCCTCCAATATCAGTCTTTCAAAACCAAATATTCATTCTCTTAGGAGATAATTTCCCTAAAATAGTCAAAACCCCTGGAAAGGGTCAGCCTCCAAAAACATGATAAAATCAGTCTTTTAACAGACAAATTCACCAGCTGAGTCAAAATCCCTGGAAAGGATTAGCTTCCAAAGAAAAACAGTCTTTTAATAAAATCTCCTCAGTAGAGTCAAAACCAACAAAAACAGTTAGCCTCAACCTTGGGCTTCATACAAGGCACCAAACAATAAAACTCCCCTGTCAAGAGTCAGCCTCAACCTTGGGCATTGTACAAGGCAGATAATAGAGTCTCCCCAGTGAGTTCTTCATCATCTAATAGCCACAACCTTGGGCTTTGTACAAGGCAGATTAAACCATATTTTTGTGTGTCAAATATTCCTAACACCTAGGATCTTTTCCCCATAGAGTCATCCATACTCAGTTTATTTAAGAGTCAGCCACAACCTTGGGCTTTGTACAAGGCAGAAAATAATGTTTTTTTCCTAGCTAGAGTCAGCCTCAATTCTGGGCTTTGTACAGAACACCAAATAAAAATCCATCAAAATAAACACTCTCCAAATAGAGTCAGCCTCAATTCTGGGCTTTGTACAGAACACCAAAATATCCTGTAATTAATCCCCAATGGAGTCATCTCCCAGAGTCAATAATAATTAATAAATCAATCAAAAAGCCTCAAGCTTGGGCCTCATACAAGCCAGCTAAAGTCAAATCTTTTATACAGTAGATAGACATAGCTTATCTCTATAAAGAGATATTTTTACTACTCTACCACATTCAAACAAACAAACATTTCAATTTCAATTTTAATCAAGTCTCCCATTTAGGATTTTGAAAGGCATGAGCTGGCAGTAAAACCCAGACATGTGGTAACTTTCCCTAATTTGGATGAGCATCTTTCTTTCATTTAAGAGGCATTTGACTGGTATACTTGCACATACACAAGTAAGGTCCCCCTCTTGAATGAAATGAATTCAGTTATTCTGTCACTCCTTTAAATGTTTGTGGTAGAATAGTACAAATACCTCTCTGTAAAGATGATTTCATGTCTCTTTACTGTAAACAGAGATTTAATTCCAAGCTTCAACCTTGAGCTTCAAGCAAGGCACCAAAAATAATTAATTTCCCTAGTTAGTTCCCCGAACTACATTAAGCTCTGACTTCCACTAGGGATATGTAGGCATGAGGTTCACAAGGAATCTCAGCGAGCTAATAAAATACCAAAAATAGTCAGTCTGTCTATCTGTCTGTCTTTCTTTAATCAATTCAATTCTCTCTCCTAATACAAAGGAGAAACTTTCCCAATCATTAGCAGCACAAACACATTTAGACACAGAGAAGGTTCCTGTAGAGTACTACAGATATGTAGGGTGTTTAAACACTTCCCTATGTATAACCGACCCCCCGGACTCGGAATTTCTAGTCTAGGTGAAATCCCCACACTTAGCAAACTCCTAGGGTTTAGTTGAGATCTTTTTTTCCCTTTCCTACTCGTAGGACCAATAAGAAAGTTCGTGTGATATCGTAGGAAGAACTGAAACAAAATTCATCCCACCACGGGCGCATTCTCCTTCCAAATTTCGCGTGAAGGGTTTAGCGTGCCGTCCTCCCAAGTGAAACGGGGAGGTAAAGAAAACGACACCACACCTGGGAAGCGTAAATAGCGCGTATTTCTTCGGTGTTAGGGTTTTGAATGTGTTCTTGTTCCCCAGACCGTGTTGTTGATTGGAGCTTCAGAACAGGTTGAAGAACATTTGAAGATGAAGCCATAAAGAAATTTTTGATTAAGGGAACAAGATTTTTGAAAAGATTGAAGATGTTTGGTTTTTGTTGAAGAAGATGAAGAAATAGGAATGAAAGGTTGTATAGAAGTGCAAGACCAAGTATTTAAAGGTTTAACGGAAACCCTTTTTAAATCTTTTGGGTAAAACCCAAAGAACACGTGGCGGCTGGTGATTTAATCCAACGGCGGTCGAATAAGTTAGCTTCACTCCTAGTATGTAGGAGTAATGATCAAGAAGTAAGGTAAAAACGTGGGAATGTAAGTTATGAGAAGACATCTTTGAAAATGATAAGACGTTTCGGAAATAGGGTCATCAATGATTATGACGTTAGTCAGCAGTCTTGGAACTCTCAAAGATCAATAAAGAACGAAATCTTATAATGACAAGAAACGCCTATTTCTGTTGATTCTCGAAACAGGCATTTATTGGGGGCAATTTGTTAGCTGAAGATTTTGTTTTGTAATATTTGTCCTTCGAAGAAGTGGAAAATCGAAGGAAAGATGGTTACTGATGGCCATCCCTTAAAAATAAAAGAATGGCTACTGATGGTCATGCTTCGAGAATAAAGATTTCTAAGTTCGTTATGAAGATAGTGAATACTGAAAGCTAGTGAAAGTATGTGTCTTCGGGGACTTAGACAAAATTTATAAAATATATTCAAGTATTACTACTTAGCGTGTTTTCGTAGTGTTTTTAAATACACTGCCACGCGTCGAAGACGGACTCAGGCGGGAAGATTTGAAATTCGAAGACGGTTTCGTAACTGTCCAAGTAATAGATGGCATCGCTAGAAGTTCTTATGAGAGACGTGGCAGCAGATTAGTGTAGGACCGTTAAGGTCGAAACTAGTATAAATAGGAGTCTTAATGTTAGGATTCTGTGTGTTCATTTTGTACAAATCACTCACATATTTACTCAAGTATCAAGCGTTAAGAGAAAGAGTTCGCTGAGAAAATGTACATATGACACCACCACTTTAATACATGTGTATTATCTTTCGTTTTCAAATATCTTCCAGAATTACTGCATTTCGTTTACTTCTTGTCATTTACATTTCCGTATCTTTACTTTAATGTCATTTACTTTCGAATTACTTTCATGTTATTTACTTTCAAAAGTCTTTAACGTTTCTGCATTTTAAGATTCCTTACGTTTTAATAGTCCTTTCAATTTCATACGTTATGTTACTTATCTTTTCGTTGAAATCACACTTACATATAACAAAGTGATTATCAAGATTATTTGTTCTTTAATCGAACAACGCTTATTGAAGAAGACGAATCATGAATATGGCTCGAATGAACATTGATAACAATCTTCTTGACTATATGTCCTAGGATCAATCTAGTCGATCCTGCGAGTAACCAAATCATATTTATTATAGTTTGGAAGACTAGCGGTTGTTTACCGGAAATCACCGTAAACAGTATCCTCGTCTTGCCAACATCCATGTTGTGGAATTAATCAATTTTAAAAAAAAATATTCATTTTTTCCAACATAAAATTACATTTAAAATAATAAAATAAAATTATCTCAAGAAATTTCACATATACATTTTAAATATTTAAACTAATAAACTGCAAATAAAAATATCAAAGTATTGAAGATATATTTCATATTTTAAATTATCAAAAATAATTAAATACATAATAAATTAAACAGCTCAGATTTAAAATTAATACTAATGTCTATAATATCTAGGAATGGCAAAACGGATTGTGGCCCGCCGGCCCGGCCCGCGCACTCTTCATAAAATGGCGGATTGAGTTGAGATTTTAGGTCCGCCGTCCACCAAAGCCCGCACCGCCAAAACTCGCCGTCCGCCTCACCTATTCGTTCAGCCTGTCCTGCCTGAAAGAAGTCCATTATTTTTTAGTTAATTATAGTAATTTTCATTCTTGATGGTTTAATTTATACATTTATTTATAAATATATGCAATATATTTTTTTAAGTATAATTTGTTAAAGAGATGTTTTATAAAAACCTGTTTTAAAAAATAAGTGAAAATTTTAATTGAAAGGTAAAAACTGTCTATTAATCTATTAAAAAATATAAAAATAAATTAATAAAAAATTAGACGGACAAGTATGCCGTCCGCCAACCCGCCACCTTGGCGGAGGCGAGCTTGATTTTTAGGCTTATTTTGACTTGGCAGATTTGTCTGTCCCGCCCATTTTTTACAAGCATAAGGCGGGGCGGACACGAGACGGAACAGGCGGCCCCTTTTTACCACCGCTAATAATATCCAACTCATCTCAATATTTTATTAAAATATTTTTTAAAAAAAAACTCCATTACCACATGTTGGGATTTTCTGATAAATCAAAACTTTATTAATCCATACTCAATTTAAGAAGAAATATAAAGCGGAAGCGTACCTTTAAAATTCATGAATTTTTAATGAGAAGATGATCTTGATAGGAAAATGACCTTCCAATTGTAGATTTTTTAATTCCCCAGTTTCTCTTCCAATTGGATAAAGAGAATAAATATTCTATGATATTTTCTTGTGCTGTATCTACAATTGGGGACTATAACCCCTTATTTATATAAATTACATGCCCTTTCATGAAGAGTCATGCTTATTCAAGTTTAGAATCTCATGCCCTTCCATGAAGGGTCATGATTATTCAAGGTTTCTTATTCTAATTTTATCCATCACAAATAATAGAAATATGTTATGAATAATAGTAAATAGATGTGGATGTTCATTTTCCCCAATCTTTCTAAATTCCTTAACTCCTATAAATTAAGTTCCTAACCTTTGTGTATTCCTTGAGTTAATGGTTGTTATTGGTCATGTACTATAAATATGGATCATGTTGCAATGTTAAGGTAACTTGAAAGAAGATGATAATACAATATTACTTTTTCTCTCATTCATCTCTTCTTCATCTCTATATTGTTTTGGTTAATTTCATAACACGTTATCAGCACGATACTCTACAACGCGAGTAATGATATAGCCAGGTTCTACGTTATTTTCCTAATCTTAATATTTTTGAACCAATATAATATAATTCATGTTTTTGTTACTATTTTTTTCCTTCATATAAATATGTTTATTTTTTCATATATTTTGTAGAGAAATTGATTTACCTTGTATAATAATATTATATTTCTTTGATCATTCTTGTTAAATTCCGGAAGAATTTAACATTAAAGCATTTTTATATGTTTGTCCGGAATTGAATTTTAACACATAAAAGTGTTAATTTAATATTCAAGCATCCCTGAAGGATTGCACAAAGAATAATTTTTCTTGACCGTTGTTTATGAAAATAGTTTGTGATGTGATATTTGTAAAACTAAAGATTATTATTAAACTAACTCTAAATTATTGTTCAAAGATTGAGTTTAATCGAGTATTGTGTTTATCAACAATTGATGAATTCCAGAAGAATTCAACGTTCGATCACCTTTAAAAGGTCGCATCTATAATATTATAGAATCCCAGAAGGATTTCATAAATTTTTGTTGTTGTATCGATCTAAAAATTCATAATTTGTAATATGTTCATTAAAATATTGTCATTCCAGAAAAATGACACAAATGATTTTAACGCATCCCAGAAGGATGGTTATATATATATTTTTTTAGATTATTGTTTATAACAAATTATTTATATAGTTCCTGAAGAACTTATCGAGCATCCCTGAAGGATAGAAAAATAAATTATTTTTATAGTTCCTGAAGAACTTATCCATCCCTGAAGGATAGTAAATCAAATTAATTATATGATGATATAATTTTAGTGATATAATATTGTATGATTAAATATGTTTAATTTTATAAGGGGTAATTGTTTGATAATTATATGATCATATGTTCATATGAATGTATTTGATTAAAGTGTTTAGGCTTAATTGCAACTTTGGTCCTCCTATTTTGTCTTTTTCTCGATTTTAGTCCCCCCATTTTTAAAATTACGATTTTGGTCCCCCTTTTGAGTTTTCTATTGAAAAAGAGATAGGAATAGGGACTAATTTTGCAGAAAAAAGCAAAATAGGGGGACGAAAATTGCACAGAAAACTTAAAAAGGGGACTAAAATAGTGATTTTTAAAATAGAGGGATCAAAATCAAGAAAAAGACAAAATAGAGGGACTAAAGTTGCAATTAAGCCAAGTGTTTAATAATGAAATACTATTATATTGATTTTGACTTATATTGGAGGTATCGAATATCTTTGTATTACACAAGACAATTTGGACAGAAAATGTGTAATAGAAAAGCTACCTTCTTTTTCCTCAGGCTTGTACTACACTTATATTAGTACAATTGAAGCACATATCATTGTAAACCAGTAGTTTACAAATTAGACTTAAATGTGTCGTTGATAAAACCGATTGGGTCATCTCGGATATAATATGATGCGAATAATTTGTATTGAAGAACCAGAAGTTTATTCAATCCAGTCAATATTTGTGTGTTTCTAAAGGAAAATAAAAATTTGAGAAATTGCATTTTTATGACATTAATTGTTGCATCGACTAAAATATCATGCCTATGTCTCTACTCACAACCAGAAGTTTGTGAAATTATTTTCTCAACTAATTAGACTAAGATCTCTTGTTTTCTGAATTTTATAAAAATTCTTGTATAAGTATCACATATATTATTAAAATTAATATTGAATATCATGTAATATATGTTCATAAAAAGAAAATGGACCGGAAGATCCATTCTTTAGACGTCTAAAGTTAATTATATGGTTGATACTTATGAGATCATCAATTCTAAATTATATATTTGAAACACCCTAAGTATGATATTTATATATTTATTCGCATTAAGCCAACAAGATACTATATCTCAGTCCTCCCTAATTTATTTTAATACTTCTCATCTTAGTGAACATTTGGATGTGTTGTGTAAATTCCAATTGCTCCAATATAATACATTAAGATGAGTCATGATAGAATATTGGAAAAATATAATTAATATGACTCTCAATTTTGAGGATATAATTTGAGAAAATAATCAAACACTTGATTGCAGCCCAGTAGGCTGATTATCACTTGATAAATTAATTTTCCCAATATTAGGGGGAGGGAAATGAACAGCTGAAATCATGAACAAGAAGTTCAAATGAACAAGTTAAAATAAATTGTTGTCTTGATCCTCGTACAAGTCAATATGAACCAAAAGTTCAAAATATTATTCATTTGCAAAGTTTATGAAATAAATTATCAGCTGATAATACTCCACTCAAAGTGGATTCTCCTATTGGATAATATAATATTGCAACAGAGTTGTTGCTGCGCCTGAAGCGTGGTATGAAAGTCGGTTCCAATGTTAAAAGTCCTCTACTAAGAAAAGAAACTAAAGATGATCCAAGTGAGGATATGAAAATGCTAAGAGCATTGTGACCTAATTTAATTTTCAGTTCCAGAAGAACAAATCAAGTACTTGAAATATGAAATAAAGAGATCTCGATAAATTATGTCATGGATGAAATGGAATGGAATCTAAATTGAGATAACCAAATAAAGTCAATATTGACAATGTCTTTGTATACAATATAGCGCAAAAAGTGATCAATGATAACGAGGATCATGAGTCAAAGTCTATTAAAGATTGTAGACTAAGTGAGAATTGGCCAAAATGAATATATTCAATTAAAAAAGAATTAAACTCACTTTACAAGTGACTCACTTTTGGACCTGTAGTCCGAACACCTCATGGGGTCAAACTAAATGGATATAAATGAGTTTTTGTGAAAAAGAAAAATAAGAATGATAATAAAGTTTGATTTATTGCTCAATGATTTTCACAAAGACCTAAGATTGATTTTGATAAAACATATTCACCTGTAGTGGATTCAATTGATTTTTGATAATTAATTAGCCTTGTAACACATGAAGGGCTTAATTTAAACATGATGGATGTAATGACATCTTATTTATATGGTTCACTTAATAGTGACATTTACATGAAACTCCCTGAAGGGTTCAATATACCAGAGGCACGTAATTATGGATCTCGAGAAAACTACTACATCAAATTGAACAAGTCTTTGTATGAGCTGAAAGAATCTGGATGCATGTGGTATAATCGCCTCAGAGAATATTTACTAGATGATGAATATACAAATAATTCAATTTGAACTTGTATTTTCATAAAATGATGTGGAAAAGCATTTGCAATACTAGTTATCTATGTGAATGACATACATATTATTGGAACTCCTAAAGAGCTTCCAAAAGCTATAAATTCCTTAAAGAAAGAGTTTTAGATGAAGGACCTAGGAAAAACAAAAATTATGTCTAGGCTAACAAATTGAGAATTTGGACAATGAAATATTTGTACATCAGGAAGATTATATAGAAAAGTGTTGAAACATTTCTATATGGACAAATCTCATTCGTTGTCTACTCCAATGATTATTATATCATTAGATGTAGAGAAAGATCCTTTCAGGCCTCAAGAAAATGATTATATAAATTGTTTGGTCCTGAAGTACCATATCTTAGTACAATTGGAGCACTAATGTACCTTGCTAATTATACATGTCTCGATATATCGTTTGTGGTCAATCTATTACCAAGATACAATTATTCGCCTACATGAAGACATTTGAACGGAGCCAAACATATACTTCGTTATCTTAGAGATGCTGGTTACATGTGAGATTCTCAAAATAGTAGATCAGAAACAGGTTATTTGTTTACATGTGATGGTACAACCATTTCATGGAGATCTATGAAACAACTCATGGCAACAACTTCATCCAATCCTGCATAACTATTAGCACTACATGAAGTCGCTTCGAAGAAGACATTTTAAGCAACGACTACAAAGAATATCACCACACATATAAATGTTTGCATGAGGGGGAGAAATACATATGTTTTGCACTCTTTTTCCCTTCACCGTGGTTTTGTCCCACTGGGTTTTCCTGGTAAGGTTTTTAACGAGGCAATTCACATTCAAAGGATATTGTACTCTTTTTCCTTCACTAGAATTTTTCCCACTGGGTTTTCTCTAGTAAGGTTTTAACGAGGCATATCCTCAATGAACATCCAAGGGGGAGTGTTATGAATAATAGTAAATAGATGTGGATGTTCATTTTCCCCAATCTTTCTAAATTCCTTAACTCCTATAAATTAAGTTCCTAACCTTTGTGTATTCCTTGAGTTAATGGTTGTTATTGGTCATGTACTATAAATATGGATCATGTTGCAATGTTAAGGTAACTTGAAAGAAGATGATAATACAATATTACTTTTTCTCTCATTCATCTCTTCTTCATCTCTATATTGTTTTGGTTAATTTCATAACAAAATAAGACTTTTGGTATCTACACAATATTTTTCATGACAATTACATCCTTAGTCATAAACTTTACATTAAATAAATCAATTTAATTTGGCTAATTAAATAATGGTCCTAACACATTAATTTATTACATGGATGACCCAAAAAATTCTATCAATTCAAACTTAAGCTCAATTAAAATATATTTTTTCCATCAAACTCGAAAGAGATTCAAGTAAATATACTATTATACGGAGGAACAGAAAAAAGAAAACATCAATTATAGACCACTCAATCAAATGTCACTATCAAATCTCATTTCACTTCATGTAATCTAGAAAGATGTATATATGGATAAAAAGTAAAGTAGATTTGAAATTGAATTAAAATTAAGATTGTTATGAATTTTTTTAAAAATAATTTATTATTTAAAAAAAAAAAAAACTGAGATAGCTTTTTTTTCAAAGAAGGCCGACATTGCTCATGATTTAAGTCTTTTTCCTTGTCTATTGATGTTGTCGTGACTTATGTTTCTTCTTCCTCCTTCTCGAAACGACAGTCCACTAGCGCCTCCTCGTTTGAATCCACTAGAGCCTCCTTGACGTTTTTCTGTTCCTTTCCACTTTTAGATTAATAGCCATCATACCAATAATGAGGCCAGGCCAGCATCTTCAGCTAAAGTTTCTTTTTTTCTTTTTAGGTGGCTCTTAGCATGATCTAGTGGATGAATTTGTCCATTATGGTCCGATAAATACCAACGGTTGATAAATAGTATGTAAGAGATTATATTGAATAAATATAGCCCAACTGTTTATAATATATAGTATGGCAGATTTTTATTTAGCAAAGGTATATGTTTTTTAATTTATGTAAATTTATTGTCAAAAAAAAGAGTAAGTTTATGAAAAACTAGGAAAATCTACACGAGTCATACAAAGCTATGATAGTGGAACTTAATGTGATTCTTTTACCTCTTTATGCTAAATACAATCAACTCTATTTCTTTTTTATCTCTTAAAGCATGCGGTGTTTTATTATTCTGAGTCTTTTGTTTATTTTGTATGATATTTTGAATCGTAATTTTAAGTGAGGTGAATAGAGTATTTGAGTTGTTTTATTGTTCCATCATTCATATATATTTATGTAACTGCCTAATATTTGGGAGAGTGTTTTAGTGTAGCTGAGAGAGGTTTATGATTCAAAGGGAGTCTGAATTAAATTTCACCGAAAGTATAGGAAAATAGACATTGAACTGGGAGAATTTAAATCAAACATATTTTTGTACTTACTATTAAGAATGAACTTCCTTTAATTGAAAGCTTGGATCGAAGTTCACATGAAGAATTAGAAAGAAAAAAAAAGTATTGAATTTGGAGAGTTCAAATCAGACCAATTTGTACTTCTCACTATTAAGATCAATTTGTACTTCTCACTATCAAGAGTGAATTTTCTTTCATTAAAAGCCTGGAGCGAAGATCACAAAAGTATTAAGAAAAGATGCATTGAGTTATTTATATCCCGCCTTTATTATGTCTGTTACGCAATCTAATTATCATACACATTCTTCCAACATTGTGTTTGACATCTTATTATCTATATAACAAATTTTTTTTGGTACAAATCTATATAACAATTTTTAACACCCACTTTTTGCAGGAAAAAATATTTCTATTTAATGTCCAGTTTTCAAAATTCAATTCAATATGAGTATTGACATCTCCTCCTCTAGCCTGTGACTAGAGAAATATAATTTACACACGCAAATTTGAAAACTTTCTCTCATCCAACACCTAAATACTTGAAGTTAGTTGCTAGCTCGATAGATTAGAAATTTCTAATGTACAACAATAGAAAACTAAGAATCTATATGACATGTTTACGTTTTCAATAAAACCTTTGACATGTAGATTTTATACATTTTCCTCGACTACTTGTCAGTAAATTTGTAAAACAAAAAAACTGTTTTTCAAAAGGCTTATGTGTAACACTAGTCGAGATGTAGTTTTCAATGAAGTTGAGATGGCTTTCAATAAAATTGATGATGTTGGACGTGGTGCAGAGATATTTGAAGAAGAGTTGGAACATGAAGAGATTCTCGTTGAGGTGAAGCATGTCGATGCTGAATTTGAAGAAAAAGCATAAGATGTTGAAGATACTGAGGAAGTTTAGGAAATTGTTGATGACTACATGTTGACAAGAGATAGACCGAGAAGAGTCATCAAGCCACCTCAGAGACTTGAGTATGTAGATCTCATTGCTTATGCCTTAATCTCTACAAGTGAGGTTCTAGATGAAGAACCTAGAGATCATCAGGAAGTTACGAGGAGTCGAAATAAGACTGAATGTATGAAGGTCATGGATGATGAGATGAAATCTCTTCATGATAACCACACTTGGAAACTGATCAAGAAACCTGCTAGAGCCAAGTTAGTTAGTTGTAATTGGATTTTCAAAGTTAAGGAAGGAATCGAAGGAGTGATGTCGAAGAGATACTAGGCAAGATTGGTTGCAAGGGGTTTCACTCAGAAAGAAGGTGACAAATTCAATGATGTGTTCACCCCTGTTGTGAAGAACATGTCCATTCGAATGTTACTTGCTTTGGTGGCACAGTTCTACTTAGAACTGGAAAAAATGGATGTGAAGACTGCTTTCTTGTACGGATGTATCGATGAAACAATCCTGATGAGGCAACCTCAAAGGTATGTAGAAAAGGAAAAGGGAGATTTTGTGTGTAAGTTGAGTAGGTCATTATATGGCCTGAAACAATCTCCTCGATAGTGGAATAGGTGATTCGACAAGTTCATGGCACACATAGGTTTCATTAGAAGTCAGTTCGACCACTATGTTTATTTTAGATTTCGACTTGGAAAATCATTTGTTATTTTGTTACTTTATGTGGATGATATTTTCATAGCAAGCAACAATGTCAAGGATGTAAGAAGGTGAAGGTTGAACTCAATAAGGAGTTCGACAATGTCCAAGATTCTTGGAATTGACATCCAAAAATATAGAAAGCAGTCAAAATTATGCTTATATCGAGAGATATACCTATAGAACATTATCGACAATTTTGGTTTCAAAGTCTGTTATAACTCTGACAAACCCCCGATTCAAGCTAGGTATAGATCAGTGTCCCGGTACCGAGGTCGAAAGAGCTTATATGAATAACATCCCATATGAAAACATAGTAGGTTCTTTGATGTATATTATGGTATGTACTAGACCCGACATAGTATATGCATTAAGACTTGTAAACAGGTATATGGAGAATCCTGGAAAGGCTCACTAACAAGCATTGAAGTGGATTCTAAGGTACATAAACGGGTCTCTGTACCGAGTCCTAATTTATGATAGAGCCTATGGTGAATATATTAAAGCAGTTATCGAAGGGTATGTCGACTCTGATTATGCAGGTTGTATGGATTCTAGGAAATATATTTTTGGATATGTGTTCACTATGTTTGGCACGACAATCGATTGGAAAGCGACACTTCAGAAGGTTATAGCTGTATCAACCACTAAAGTGGAATATATCACCGTCACATAAACTGTGAAAGAAGTATTGTGGCTTGAAGGTTTAGCTAAGGAGCTAAAACTTCAAGGTTAAGTTATCCGTGTTAAATATGATCGTCAAAGAGCTATACACTTGTCAAAGAATTCAGCCTATCATGAGCGAATCAATCACATCGATGTTAGGCTGAATTTCATCATAGGGGTAATCGAGCGTAGAAAAGTCCAAGTGCTGAAGGTTTTGACAAATCACAATGATGCTGATATGATCACTAAGACATTGCCAAGTTGCAAGTTTTTCCATTGTATGTAGTTGATAAAGTTGCATGAAGAAAACTAGTTTGGTTTTTGATGTTATAGAGTTTGTTCTAAGGTGGATATTTGTGAGATATTGGATCAAACTCTATTATGGTTGAAGGGTAGATTCTAGGTTCAACAATTCGATAGGTTCATAGCATGTCGTCGAAGTCTTTTCTCATGTTATAGTCGAAGTATGCTAGAATTTTTAGCATGTCGAATTGAGCCTGTTTGTTAAACCCATTTGTTTAAGTTAGCTTGTTCCCTAAGTTAGCTTGTGTAATGGGTATGTGTGTAAAATCCCATTAGTTTTCTTATAAATAGCATACTAGTCTTTCATTATTGCATAGTGCAAATCCTAACTAGAGTGAGAGAGGTTATTTGTTATTCTGTAACACTTGTAATATTGTTTCAAAGAGAAAGTAAAGAATAACAGTTTATAACCAATTCATTGTGTTCTTCTTGCTCCCCTTTTTTCTACCTTTAAGTGTTACTCGCCGATAAAGAAAATGATTATACTTTTTTATGTCGGCATCGTTTTCACATGAAAGATTTAATCTGAAACAGTTTTTGGCAAAGATTGAATTTGAATATTCAAGAGATTCAAATTTATTCAAGATTAGATAAATCAAGATTTGCAATCAAGATTTGAATTCAACATTATAAAAGAATGATCCATGCGATTTTTTGAGGTTCAAGCTTTCAAAATCCAAATCCTACTGGACTTTCTAACTAGACTATCATTACTAAAAAATTTGCTTTTAGTGACCGAAAAATTCGGTCACTATAGTGACCGAATTAACGATCAAAATATGATATCCATGAGCCAATTTTAAAAGATCACTAAATCGGTCACTAAAATAAATTAGCCATCAATTTAGAGACCAAAATTTTGTGTCCGCCTATTGAGTCACAAAAATTGCTTCTATCAAAAATTTAATTTATATAAAATTAGAGACCGAAATTTTGGTTTTCATTTTTTATTTTTAATCATCTTTATTATGTTAGTATTTCTCTTCTATTTAAAAAAAAAATTAATTCTCTATCAATTTTTTAATTTTTAGTAAAAGTTTCATTTTTTTTTAACAATTAAAATATATATTTATATAAAAGATAATGCCATTTTATATTTATATTTGCAAAAATGTGAAATTTAATTTTATTATACATTATTTATGTGTTTTTATGTGTGCAATGAAATTGCATAATAAAGTCAAATTTATATAGTGATATATATGTTTAAATTTAAAATATAACAATAGATGATAAGTCATGTAATGGTAAGGCCTAATTCGAATACGTAGAGGTCATGAGTTTGATTCTTTGGTATTGCAATTTTTAATTTTAGTTTACGAAAAATGAACACTAAAACTGGTCAGTTAATTCGGTCACTAAATTCGTCGCAAAAACTTAGCGACTAGCACTTTTTCAATCGAAAAGTAATGGTCACTAAATCGGTCGCTAAATGTTTTAGTGACCGATTTTTATGTTTTTCGGTCTCTAACTCAGTCACTAAAAGCAAATTTTTTAGCAGTGTATTGTTGTTATTTAAGAGGTTAGTCTCCTTTGTGAAGACTCAGACCTTGCATTAATAAGCTTAGCGTGTTTTATTGTTTTTCA
Source organism: Vicia villosa (assembly GCF_029867415.1). Taxonomy (NCBI): domain Eukaryota; kingdom Viridiplantae; phylum Streptophyta; class Magnoliopsida; order Fabales; family Fabaceae; genus Vicia; species Vicia villosa. The sequence continues at coordinate 171,662,058 of NC_081180.1, forward strand.
GTCTTTTGTTTGTTTTGTGTAATACTCTATTCTTGAGTCATAATTCTATACTCGGCGAATAGAGTATTTGAGTTGTATTATTGTTCCATCATTCATATACTTTTGTAATTGTCCAAACACTTGGGAGAATATTTTAGTGAAAGTGAGGGGCTATAAGTTTTAGGGGGAGCCTAGATCGAAGTTCACCAGAAGTATTAGAAAAAGAGGCATTGAACTGGGAGAATCCAAATCAAATTTATTTGTACTTCTCACTATTAAGAGTAAATTTCTTTTCATTGGAAACTTGGATTAAAGTTCACAAAATGTATTAGAAAAAGAGACATTAAACTGAGAAAGTTTAAACCAGACCAATATGTACTTCTCACTATTAAGAGTGAATTTTCTTTCATGAAAAGCCTGGATCGAAGTTCACCAAACAATATTAGAGAAAAAGTCATTAAGTTATTTATATTTTTCCTTTATTATGTCTCTTACACATTCTAGTTATCATACAGATTCTTCCAATATTATAGCTAACATCTTGTTTTCCTTATAACAAAATTAGAAAAAAAATTAAAATAACCAGGTTTAATAAAAAATTTACTGAAAAAACCAACTTTTCGGGGTATTTACCAAACTGTCTAGGTTTGGGACATACTGGAAGAGAATGCGCCAAATGAAATGGCGCATGCATGGTCCACATGCCAAACCATTTGGCGCAAAAGAACAAAAATTAGGGCAAAGATGTGTAAGCCATTTGAAATGGCGCATATGGCCATGCATTAACACATAGGCGCCAAACCAATTGGCTCCTATGTGTGGGCCATTTTTTTTTTCAAAATTAACCCGTTTCGGGTATTTCCGCGCACCGTTTTTTATTCCGGTCTTTTATTTTCGTAAAAACGTCTTAGAATGGAGTTCGTAAAATTATCACTAACCCTAAATAACGTTTGCGTTATAGATATCGGATTTTCACAAAAGCACAATTTATTGATGAGAGACCGACGAACGGTTACAAGAGTTGGTAAGGGAAACTGATACATTGTCGAAAAAAAATACAGATTATATTAAACTTGCGACGAGGTTGCGCCACGATTAGGGCATCTTTTTCTATTGTGCCCCACCTGACGACAAATGCTGCATTTTCGTTCCATTTTGTCGTGGACGTCCATTTCGGTTCTAATCCGTGTACTATTGGGACGCCCTTTTTTCTTTCGCCGCATTGCGTCGTTGTGCCAAACTACCTCTCCATCATACTCAGGCCAGTAATCCTCCTTGGCCACCACAGGGAACGCAACGCTGTAAACTCTGAGCAATGTCTGAGTCTTGTAAATCGGAGATAGTAGTGATTTAGCGTCGCGGTGCGCATACGCACATGCAGCTATGACGTGCGAGCAAGGCATACGAAAAGCTTGAAACCTTCCACAGTCGCACCAATCCTCGTCCAGAAGAACCCTATATTGTTGTCTTGGCAATCCCTCATTGTGGTCAATTGTCTCCCGCACACTGAACGTGCGATTGAAACGGTCGAAAGAAGTTACTTGATGAGTGTTCGCTTTTGCCGATTGCTGTTGCATAAATTTCATGCAACTATCACTTAATAGTTGACCAGATTGCCTAACATCACCCCATTTCCTCCCTCTCGTTGAGAAGAGTGCAGCCATCCTAAAGTATGTAGCCTCCACTAATGCTGTGATTGGAAGATTACGAATGCCTTTGAAAACGCCATTCATGGATTCCACGAGATTTGTCGTCATATGGCCCCATCGCACGCCCTTGTCGTAAGCCCTTGTCCATTTCTCCCTAAAAAGGTTATCTACCCAACTACCTGCCTCTGGATTTGTCATTACAATCTCACTCCGATAATGCTGGAATGTGGGTTGGGTCAATGCATAACCAGCATTGACCAAGGCCTTTCTTAGATGTCTGTCCTTGATCTCCCGCATGAAGTTCTGGGCGATGTGGCGAATACAATAGACGTGTTTTGAAGGGGGGTCATGCCATCCGTTTGCTGGATTATTATAAGCACTCTCTATGGAAGCGTGCCTATCAGAGATTAAACATATGTCAGGCTGAGGAGCAACATGTTCTCGGAGGTTCCTTAGAAAGAAACTCCAACCCGCCGCAGTTTCACCTTCGACGATTGCAAACGCCACTGGAAATATGTTGCTGTTCCCGTCTTGTGCAACCGCCATGAGCATGGTTCCTTTGTATTTGCCGTATAACCATGTTCCATCAATTTGAAGTATGGGTTTACAATGTGCAAATCCCCGTACGCAAGGTTTGAACGCCCAAAAAAGCCGATGGAATATTCCATTTCCTTGGACAGGGTTTCCATCCGGGGCATGCGCGGGCAGCGTCTCAAGAATAGTAATAGTGCCAGGTGCGTAACTGTGTAGCGCATTGAGGTATCGGGGAAGAATTTTGTATGACTCCTCCCAGTTGCCGTAGACTGTCTCAATTGCCTTTGTTTTTGCAACCCACGCCTTTCTGTAAGATGGAGTGTAGTTGAAGGTTGTAACGATATGCGAGATAATATTTTTGACCTTCAGAGACGGATCAGAACTTATTAGAGGCAAGATCTCCTGACAGATGAGATCGGCACTGAGTTTCGTATGATCCTGGGAAGTGTTAGGGTTGACACACGTGTGTTTCTGCGTAATCGATCCTATTTTCCATGCATTACTTCTCTTCCTATAAGAAGCCAACAGTCTGAAGCCACACTCTGGATTCTTACAAGTGATGACATACCGTTCCAGGTTAGAACTATCTACTTCAAAATCAACGTTGTGCGCCATGTGCCATTTTTTTATTGTTCTAAGACAAGCCTCCTTAGAGGGAAACTTGTCTCCTTCCTTTAATTCATCGTCAGTTTGGATGTACGGTGTGAAGAAGATGTCGGATGATGGTTCGTCACCTTCTAGGTTCAGGTTACTCATATGTGTTGGAGGTGCGTACACGTGAGCTGGAGGCACCAAAGTTTGTTGCTCGTCGTCGGATTCCTCGTTGACCATGTCGTCAAATTCAGTTTCCAGATCTTCTTCTTCCTCGTCTATGACATCAACTTCTTCTTGCTCGTTGACTGGTGGGTCTATAACTTGTGACTGGACAATCTGAGTTTCTTGTGTTCCAACCTGTCAAGTAACGTACAACTCGATGGAATCCAAGCCAGAGTATTCGTGGGTTGTAAACATATCTTGCAGGTCTTCATCAGTGGCAATCTCCATCTCATAAAACTTGACGGTGTTGTCGTCATTGAAAGAGGGGCATTGGTAAAAAACGTTTGCGATAGGACCCATTGCAATCTTAGCGTATAGTCGCTGAATGAACTACGAAAAGTTTGCTCTTTTGCTTAGCAAAAATGGAACAACCTGAGTGTTTCTCATCACAAAACCGGCTATTTCATGAGAGTAAGTCTCACCGTTTAGATGGGCATGCACAAGGTACTGTGTAGATGAAGCCATTTCGACGGGGAAGTGTGTGGGTGTTTTAAGATGAAGTCAGATTAGGCAAAATTGCTAGTGTGAGTTGTAATCTTTAGAAAACATAGGGTGTAATATATATATGGTGGTTCTTCAAAAATTTTATACATATATATATATATATATATATATATATATTAAATAATAATTATATATATTTGAATTAAATTCAATGATCTGGCGTTGACAACACAAGAGACAGACACACTGATCTAGGTCTGCCAAAGGATTCCAAATTGATTATAAAAGACAGACACACTGATCTAGGTCTGGCACAAGATTCCGAATTGATTATAAAAGACAGACACACTGATCTAGGTCTATATATATATATATATATATATATATATATATATATATATATATATATATATATATATATATATATATATATATATATATATATATATATATATATATATATATAAAACATATTTTAATAATTATATATATATATATTAAATAATAATTATATATATTTGAATTAATAATTATATTTTACTGTATATATAAATTCAGTTATGTATGTAATTAATAATTATGTATTTTAATTAATCCACATATCCGTTGGGGTAATTGATGTTCAGACGACAACAACTAACACAACAACCACATTTAATTTAATTCAATGATCCGGCGTTGACAACACAAGAGACAGACACACTGATCTAGGTCTGCCAAAGGATTCCAAATTGATTATAAAAGACAGACACACTGATCTAGGTCTGGCACAAGATTCCGAATTGATTATAAAAGACAGACACACTGATCTAGGTCTGTATATATATATAAACATATTTTAATAATTATATATATATATATATATATATTAAATAATAATTATATCTATTTGAATTAATAATTATATTTTACTGTATATATAAATTCAGTTATGTATGTAATTAATAATTATGTATTTTAATTAATCCACATATCCGTTGGGGTAATTGATGTTCAGACAACAACAACTAACACAACAACCACATTTAATTTAATTCAATGATCCGGCATTGACAACACAAGAGACAGACACACTGATCTAGGTCTGCCAAAGGATTCCAAATTGATTATAAAAGACAGACACACTGATCTAGGTCTGCCAAAGGATTCCAAATTGATTATAAAAGACAGACACACTGATCTAGGTCTGTATATATATATATATAAACATATTTTAATAATTATATATATATATATATTAAATAATAATTATATCTATTTGAATTAATAATTATATTTTACTGTATATATAAATTCAGTTATGTATGTAATTAATAATTATGTATTTTAATTAATCCACATATCCGTTGGGGTAATTGATGTTCAGACAACAACAACTAACACAACAACCACATTTAATTTAATTCAATGATCCGGCATTGACAACACAAGAGACAGACACACTGATCTAGGTCTGCCAAAGGATTCCAAATTGATTATAAAAGACAGACACACTGATCTAGGTCTGCCAAAGGATTCCAAATTGATTATAAAAGACAGACACACTGATCTAGGTCTGTATATATATATATATATATATATATATATATATATATATATATATATAAACATATTTTAATAATTATATATATATATATATATATATATATATATATTAAATAATAATTATATCTATTTGAATTAATAATTATATTTTACTGTATATATAAATTCAGTTATGTATGTAATTAATAATTATGTATTTTAATTAATCCACATATTCGTTGGGGTAATTGATGTTCAGACGACAACAACTAACACAACAACCACATTTAATTTAATTCAATGATCCGGCGTTGACAACACAAGAGACAGACACACTGATCTAGGTCTGCCAAAGGATTCCAAATTGATTATAAAAGACAGACACACTGATCTAGGTCTGCCAAAGGATTCCAAATTGATTATAAAAGACAGACACACTGATCTAGGTCTGTATATATATAAACATATTTTAATAATTATATATATATATATATATATATATTAAATAATAATTATATCTATTTGAATTAATAATTATATTTTACTGTATATATAAATTCAGTTATGTATGTAATTAATAATTATGTATTTTAATTAATCCACATATCCGTTGGGGTAATTGATGTTCAGACGACAACAACTAACATAACAACCACATTTAATTTAATTCAATGATCCGGCGTTGACAACACAAAACAACCGGTGAATCACGATATTACATTGCAAAAAAAGAAAATAGCACAGAACAACTGATAGTACACGCTCACTCATTGCAACAAATAAAACAACACTTAATCTAAACTACTCAAGTATCACTGCAAGAACGAGTGGATTTTCAACGCCTCGGTTAACTTCTCCACTGTGTGTCCAAAACATTAGATCCACGTCCACATCGTCTTTCACACGATCCCAATAATACATGTACGTGCCTTCAGGGTTATTATCCGTCAACGTAATGTATGGACATCGATAATCTATCTGTTTAACTTTCCTGGTTGGACCATCTAGCTGACGAAACCCAGTGTTGATGGCTCTAACAATTCTCTGGAAATTCCAATGGGGGTTAAGGCAAACCCGCATGTGACTACCTTCCTCAAAGAAGACCACAACCCAAACTGAGTTCATTTTTTGGTGTTTGCAGTAAGAATGAAAGAAGAGTTAGTCCTTAAACTCCACACATACACCTCTATTTATAGCGGGTGAAATACGGAATTAAAAAATTGTTTTAATTATTAATAACTGGAAACGATGAAACAATAAAAAATCATTTCATTGAAATATGCTTAGAGCATTTAATTGAACGGTACAGAAGTCACTGAAATGATAAAGAAACTGCGGTGTCTAGGATATTACAACGGTTAAAACAATGTCTTCTCTGTCCTCCATCATTCGAGTACATTGGATGTCGTCTTCCATAGTCTCCCACCAACGTTGTCTTTCTAGAAAAACACCACCCCTTGTTCTAAGTCTCTTGATAGATCTGATTTGTTCGCCTGGACTGTACTCCCCGTCCAAAAACCTAAGGATGGTTCTCTTAAGCTGGTCCATGGAATGGATATTCCAAAACATTACCTGCATGGGAGGTTTGACGGCAGAGAAGATAACGTATCCGTTCCTTCGACGAAAGTCTGGTTGATAGTCCAAACGCCTCACAGGTGGTGGAGGCTCATAAGTCCGATGCGTGCTATCTGGCCTTATTCGAGATCTCATTCTTTTGAGTGTGTACTAATGCACACAAGAAACCCTAATTTATAGAGGGAAGGACGCCTTGCCTTAGGTATGTATCACAATTAGGGTTTCATCCACTAGACAAAAACGTAAACCCTAATTCAAAAAAAAATGGAACAACTAATGCGCCAGATGAAATGGCGCATAAGAAGGAATTTTAAAAAAAAATCCAAATCATTTGGCGCATATGTACTATAGGTGGACCCCTCCTGGTCCCACATGGTCCCCACCTGCATGCGTCCGAAACGAGTTACTGTAACCTAGCATGCGTCTGAATCATTTTCTGAACCGATTCCTGATAAGATTCCTGATAAGATTCCTGGCACGATTCTTCCTACTACTGCATGCATGCTACCCGAGCTGTCACCTAGTTCTGAGCTGCATGCATGTCTTGTCACCGAAAATTAGCTTGCATGCATGCCAACAATTTCTGCAGGAGCAACACCTAGCAATTATGGTTGTGTTGACATGTCCAGCATGCAGCTTGTTACCGTTTTTTGCCTCATGAATATATAAACCACTTAGAACTCTGCAGGATCCGCACCACTTTCACTCATCTTCTCTCACAAGAATCCTTTTGCAATCAACTTCCAAATTTTCATCCTTCAACCATGTCTCTCCTACTAATGGGCGAAACACACAGAGGAACCCCCCAGAACATCGCTACCTTCGTAAGTATATTAGTATTACTTTAACAACATGCAACTGTCCGTGATCAAGTAACTGAACTTTTTTGGCATACATACTATTTTCAGAACGCTCAACGTTTTCGCACTCGTAGTCACTCTACCATCGCTCCGGACGACCGCATTAGACCATACCTGGACGTTGCTGGTTTCGGACCCATTAGTAGAATCGCCGAGTCTTCTATTGACCACAAATTTGTTCTTGCTTTGCTTGAACGCTGGAGGCCGGAGACACACACCTTCCATCTTCCAACAGGGGAGTGCACCATCACCCTGGAGGACGTTCATATGTTGCTAGGCCTTCTAGTTGACGGTAAGGCAATTAATGGCTGTGTCATGCAGGCGAATTCCTTATGCTTTCAGGCAATTGGCATAGACTTGATAGAGGGAGCAGTTGGTGCTAGGGGGCAAGGTGTTAACCTTAAGAGGTTAAGGGAGTATTATGATCGGTTTCACTTGGATGATGCGTCTCCCCAAGAGACCATACTTCAAAAAACTAGGTGCTATCTACTCCTGCTAATTGGAAACGTTTTGTTCCCAGATAGCACTGGTAATACTGTTTACTTTATGTATCTTCGTCTACTAATGGATTTTACTAGGGTTGGTCTTTATAGCTGGGGGTCTGCAGTGCTGGCCACGGTGTACCAATCACTGTGCAAGAACTCAAGAGCTGATTCTTGCACATTTTATGGATGCGCCCTGTTGGTGCAGGTGTGGGGGTGGTGGAGGATGCCCATACTGGCCCCGGTTAACAATGGCAGCTGGACCTTCCCGTATGCGCTGAGGTAAGTTTTTAGTATACCATTTTTTTCGTACACATTCTACTCCATTCTAACTAAATCATAATATTTTCGTTGTAGATTTTGTGTGAAAAAAATGGACTTCACACTTAATCCGCGGTCAAATATCACAATGTACCGCACGCTAATTGATCACCTAGGACCCCATCAAGTATTATCTCTAATCCTTTTCTTTTTTTTTTTAGAGTATTTTTTATAAATAATTTTTCCCGAAATAATGTATAACTCTCATGCATGCAGTTCATATGGCGACCGTATCTCGAATGCGAGTATGAGCCTAGAGCTCAGGATGCAGAAATTTGGACGACAAAGTGTTGCCTAATCCGGTACAACATCATAGAAATGCATCAAAGTGACCGGGTAATGCTTCAGTTTGGGATGCGTCAACGGATACCCGACCCTCCAGTTGACTTGGGAGTGTGGCACCTCAAAAGAGTTAACCATCAATGGACACACCAAAACTGGAAGGATTTTGCACCCGATCACCGCCAGATGTGGAAGGACCGTCGCCAGTATGTCCTGAACTTCCCCGTCAGTGACCATGAAATGAAACCTTCTCCTGAATACATGAGTTGGTATCATACAGCTACATCCCCTAACTTGTTTCTTGCAGCTCCGTTCTATTTAATTGATCCCCGTGCACAGAACTACATCTTGCCACAACAACAACAACCGGAAGAGGAACAACAACAACAACAACAATAACTACGGCAACAACAACGACAACAACAACGACAACAACAACGCCTACAACAACGCCAACAACAACTCCAACAACAGCAACAACAACAACAACTCCAGGAACAACAACAACTCCAGCAACAACAACAACTCCAGCAACAACAACAAAATCTTTTCAGTACTCCATCCCGTTCCGCACGCAACTACCGCCAATCAAATATTTTTCAATCCCAGTCTCAACCATTACAAGAATATGAAGGCCACCATCATTCCTCGGACCAATATCAGACCCATTCACAACCATTCAGATTTGCAGCATTTGTAGGGTCCACAAGGGGATTCGGCCAAAACCTTACTCCCGGGTCATCTAGCCTTCATCTTAGTCCCGACGATGGTCCTCATGGTGAATCCTCTTACCGTGGCACCCCCTCCGGCTTCGCAACACCTTCAAACCAATTCGGCTTTAATCAGGGTAGTTCTAGTGCAGCTGGATGCTATGAACCCGAAGTCTTTTCCCAACCCACTCCACCACCACGACTTAACATGTTTGAGGGGATGGGTAACCGACTTTACAACAGCGGTTTTCCGGATAATTATGGGGGCGTCGAAGAATTCATTGACAGCGATCCATGAGACATCCCAATGCCGGGCCCAGTGACACAAACCCAGCAAGAACCACAAAGGGGCAGAGGTAGGGGCAGAGCTAGGGAAAGGGGTGGTGCCAATATTCGCGGCGGGATCAACGATCGCGGCAAACGTGTCATAACAAGACGAAATTGCGGAACGGATGACTATCTTGGTGATGGACGCCATTGATCATATTGTTGTATTTTCTTTAATCAATTGTGTCGCTATATCGTTTCTCTAATTATCTGTAATCGATGTTTCGTTCCTTTAATATAATGCACCAATGTTATATTTTCGGTTAACAAATGTCAATTTACGTTTTGTGTACTTCATTTTTAAGACTAAAAAATTATTTTGAAAATTTATTTATATATATATCTTAACTAATTAAATAAAAATGGAATTTTGAAAATATATATATTAACAAAATCTTAACTAAAAAAAATAAAAAGAAAAATGAAAAAAAAAAAAAAAAAAAAGAATAAGCCTTTGACGCCAAATGAAATGGCTATTAGGGCAAAAAGAAGCCTAATGCGCCATTCCATTTGGCGCAAACAATCCATTTTTTAGGGTTAGCCAAATGGTTTGGCGCATACACCCACTTTTAACACTTATACGCCATTTGGTTTGGCGCATCCACTTCTCTGGGGTCCCAAACCTAGACAGTTTGGTAAATACCCCGAAAATATAGTTTTTTTGGTAATGTTTTTATTAAACATGGTTAATTAAATTTTTTTTTCACAAAATTACATCTTTTTAACAATATTTTTTTGCAGGAGTAATATGTTTCTATTTAATTTTGAAATTTAATTCAATATGAATATTGACATCTCCTCCTCTAACACATGACTAGAGAAATATAATTTACACACGCAAATTTAAAACTTTCTCTCATCGAACAAATAATTGAAAACTAAGAGTCTATATCACATGTATATGATTCAGTGAAACCTTTAACATGTAAATTTTATATGTTTTACTCCGACTTTTGTCATTAAGTTAGTAAAACATAAAAGCTCTGTTTGATAAGATATAATTTCGAGTTTATGTCTTATAGCTTATAAATTCATATGACAATTTAGATCTGTTTGATAACGGTATTTTCATCACTAGCTTATAATTTATTTTAGTAACTTATAATTTATTTTTCAGACTCTATTTCAAATAGCGTTTTAGCTTATAGCTTATAATTTTTTCTTTTTTATCCTTATTATTTTAGCGTAAAGTCATTTTTATCCTTTATAATTTATTTTAATTTTAAATTAAATAATAATGTATTAAATATCTTTTATGTTATTTTACAATTATAAGTTACTTAAACCGCTAATTTTACCAAACACTTCAATTAACTTATCAGTTATCAGTCTCAACCATTAGTCATAAGCTATAAGTTATCAGCAATGATCAGCTATAAGTTATCAGCTATCAGCTAACTTATAAGTCAACCGCTATTTTTACCAAACAGACCCGAAAATTATTTTTCAGACTTATATGAAACGGTTAATGCATTTTTATCTATTTTTTCAATTTTATTAAATAATTAATGTATTTAGTTTGTATATAAATTAAACCTATAAGTAAATTAAAAGTAAATTTAAAAATAAAGATGTTATACAGTAAATTTAAAAGTAAAATCTTTATTTATGATAGTGATAGGAGACTCTATGTTATTAAAAGAATGTGGTGCCGATAAATAAATATAGAAACAACAAATGCAATTTAAAATATGGAAGAGTGCACGATACCTCTCTAATACAGTTAACTTAAGTGAATGATGGACATAATAATAAGTCTGTCACTATCAAAGACATGCTTTGTTGAAGATGCTTAGTACAATGCTAGGAAGATGACGACTAGACAAGAACACACCCTTCCATCACTATAACAGCCTTCCCGCGCAGAAACACTCTTTTATTTTGTTCATCAATACAAACATGGACCGCTCCTCCTCTGACTGATGTCTGGAAAAATATAATCAATATATTACTACAACATTCACAGAGAAATATAATACCACTAATGAGAGAAGTATAGTATATAATATGATAGAAAACAGACATGTGCGTCCGTAGAAGTGTGTCCAATAATTGAGGGTGCAGTCGTGCATTATAGCGGACGGGGCGAGCATGCGGGTCTTCTATTGTAAAGATTAAAAAATGCAAAAATTCTTGTTAATGAACACTTTTGCAAAAGCTCGTATATTAAAAAAATAGAGCGGGACAAAAAATTTTGAGGATGCAGATGTAAAACATTGATCCGCCTCTAAAATATGCAGACAAAACAAGTATGCTCGTCAACCCCAGATCTATTTTATCACCTTAATACTTTCTCGTATCCATTAAAATTAATCTAACCGAATCATTAAATTAAGATATATTATTTTTATAATCTTGAAAGAGAGGGAGTACTTGATAAGACTTTAAATCAGTTTTTCCCAGCTTCTTGCTCCAATAGGTTGCCAAGCTACAATGGATACTTCCACAAACAGGATCCTGAAATCAAAAATGTATTATCTCAACTAGGATATATTAGTTGAGCTACCTCATCCACTCTAATGACTTACCTCATTGACTCCGAGTTTTGGGGCGAAAAGTCGATGATAGAAGTCAAATTCCGAGTCAGGAGGCGCAATCCCGGATACACTTATCTTCCTTCCTTGTAATTTAACAATTTCATCAAATAGTGGTTCAATTTCTGTGACATTTTCTCCAGATGTAACCACAACCTATAAGAAACAATAGTAAGTTTCACAATGTTTGAGAATCGAACACAACCTTAAACCGAATGACACCAAGAAAGTTTATTAGGAATTACAAGTATGTCATCTTGAATTTGTGTCCTCATTATATCAACTATGGAAGCACCTTTCAATGCTTTAGAAATAACCAAAGTATCATCAAACTTGAATTTTGTAATAGGGTCAACAGGAAAATTCAGTTCAACATAAAATGCAGCATCCTTAGATGCTTCACCATTGGTTCTGACTGAGATCTTTTTCGCAGTTAAATTTCCAGAGTTTGTCACAAATTCAATTGTAGCATTGTTGTTCACCAAACCATAAGAAAACAGTGCATGTGAAGCTGCTAATGTGGCATGAGCACAAATATCAACCTGCAATATAATGCTATAAGTTATAACAACGGTTTTTAAATAAACATGCTATCTTTGATTAAGAGTTTTCTCAAATCGTACCTCGACGATAGAAGTAAACCATCTGAGACGAAAATGGGGATTAGATTTCGAGGTTCCATGAATAGGAATCAAATAACAAGTAACTGGAATGTTAAATTCAGCAGCTAATGATTGCAACCAGTCATCGCCTTTAACTTCTTCTTCTTCGTCTAATAGACACACTGCTGCTGGGTTTCCTTTGAATGGCAACTCCGTGAAAGCATCCACCTAAAACATTTTGGGTATGATTAAACAAATGTGGTAGAAAAAATTGAGTATGCATAAAACATAATACAAATGAACATACGACATAGTATTTCATAGGTTTCTTTGACATATTTTTCGAAAACAGAAACAAGTATGTGTGGTAATACTAAAGTTTTTTTTTTTTGGTAATACTAAAGTTGATAAAAGCTTCTCTCTGCATTCAATATTGTCCAGATATATTATGTTTCAAGGTAGAGGCCCTGTATTTAAAAGTTCCAATTATTTAAGATAATTTTTTCTTAACCTTCTTGTGTGGTGAAATTCTGTTTTTATTCTATAATTTGAAGATGAATCTTTGGTTTTTTTGGGAGATACTTTTTTAAAATAACGTAATATTTATTAAAAAATTAAAATCAAGATATATTAATAATATTAATCATATAAATAATTGTATTAATCGAGATATATAATTAAATATATATATATATATATATATATATATCCTTTTAATTCAATAAGTTCTTTTTTTAAATTCGAATACAACGTTTATGTTATTAATTGAATAATTAATTGTTATAAATTATATAAATATTCTTTAATATTATATATACTTTTTCATATATTAATTGGTCTAATTTATCATAAAAAATGACAAACATATTTTTTTTTAGTATTATAGTCCATATTAAATTTAACTTCAAGGTGTATATAATTAAAGAGTTTTAAGGTAGTTCACTAACACTATAAACTAGCTTTACATATACAACCAATCAAAATTCTTACACTTGTTATGTCATATTAGTTTTTTTAAATTAAAATTGTGTTTTAATTGGATACATGGTTGTGATTGATTGACAGTGTAAAAATACTTTACACTCTCAACCAATCATATGAACTGGTAAATTAAATACTTAAGCAATCGACACAATAAATTTATATGAAAAGGTAAATTAAATACGTATCATACACTCATCTCATGAACTAAATAAACCAAAAAGCTGAATTTTAGGATAAAAATGAAATTGAAGTTTGAGGGAATGTGAAGTCATGATGATTTGATAATAGCTATAATGAATATAAAAATGCATAAAGTTAGAGCAAAAAGGTTTAATCAAAGTTTTGGAGCTAGTGAAGAATGTGCAAAGATCGAAAATTTGATCTACCGAACCAAAATTCTGAGAGTGAGAAGATGCAGAAGCTTGAAACAATGAGGTTTTCCTGGGTTTACACGCACATGCATAATCTTTACGTTTCCAGAAATATATCTCCAATTCCTCCTCATAATTATATTTCCGATTAGTTTAGAGCTAAGAAAAGTATAGGATGAGCTACAAAAATTTCTTTATTTTAGGTCCTAAAATTATCGACTCTTTACATAATGCATTTGTTTTAGCCCCAATTTATGTTCTGTTTAGCAAAGCTTTATATATATATATATATATATATATATATATATATATATATATATATATATATATATATATATATATATATATATATATATATATATATATATATATATATATATATATATATATATATATATATATATATATATATGAGTTTTGCTGACCAGTGTCCTTAGGGTAATGGTTAAGTATTCCAAAAAAAAAAAATATTTTATAGAAATAATAACATTTCAATTTTCGAGCATTAAATACGTAGATTACTAAAATAAATTTATTATTTTAAAAGTCTTAACCATTACCCTAAGGACACTTGTTAACATTCTCATATATATATATATATATATATATATATATATATATATATATATATATATATATATATATATATATATATATATATATATATGGCATATCATATGAGAATGACATATTTATATGAGAATGTGAGAATGAATCTGAACCATTGAATTTTAAAATAAATGGTGGAGATTATGAGTCAATCTTTTTTTTCTCTCTCCTGTATCTTGAAATAAATGAAGTAGGAGAGAGAAAAAAAAGATTCACTCATAATCTCCACCATTTATTTTAAAATTGAAAGGTTCAGATTCATTCTCACATTCTCATATAAATATGTCATTCTCATATGATATGCCCTATATATATATATATATATATATATATATATATATATATATATATATATATATATATATATATATATATATATATATATATATATATATATATATATATATATATATATATATATATATATATATATATATATATATATATATATATATATATATATATATATATATATATATATATATGGGGAATGCTATAACACACCCACTCATTTTAATGAAGGTGTGTATTAGCATGATGCACCTTCTTAATTTAAGATTAAAAATTCTTCTCTCTCTTAATTATGATTTATTTAATTTCTTTTTTAATTATTTTTATACTCTTTTTTTTTTACGGGAAAAGATTAATTCATTTCATTAAAAACAATATTTTGAATACATGTTGGAATTTCAAAAAAAATATGAAAACTAGCAAAAGATGGAGCCACCCGCGCCAGAGCATGAGTCACTTCATTAGCTTGTCTTCTAACGAACTTAACACGAGAGTTCCTAAAGAAAAGAGCCATCAACCGGTTACACTCGCTAGTAATAGCACCAAAGTCCGAATCATTTGGTTTCGGATTAGTCACACTATCCACAACGCGCTTTGCATCCAACTCGAAATTCATATTGTCAAACCCCAGCTCATGTACCCACTTTAAGGTTTTAAAAAGACCAAGAGCTTCACCAATAGCAACATCCATGCTAGGCGAAAACCAATCAGTTCGGGCTACAATAAACTGACCTACATCATCTCTAATGCAAGCACCGATACCCACTTTGTTATGAGAAAAGGATGCGCCAATATTACACTTGAGTCTGCCCCTCGAAGGTTTTGCCCATCTAGTGATGGTAGCCGGGGGGTTGATAATCCTATTATTGGGGTTAAGCTGCTGAGTCTCTCTCCATCCTGTCAACAACTGAAGGGCACGCTGACAAATAATGTTCGGAGGATCTTCCACCTGATTCCAAACAAGGTTATTTATTCCTTTCTAGATACTCCATAAAATAACTGAGAAAGTCTCTTGTTGGTCTTTACTAGATACCTGCAAAAAGGAAAAAATCACAGATGCAAACGTCTCCCCATTGCCATTAACCTGCTGCAACATAGGCCAAAGACCCACTTGTATCCAACACTCAACACTTTTAGGACACTGAAGAAATAGATGATAATTATTCTCTTCACCAACCCTACAGGTGACACAGTTAAAAGGGCAATCAATTCCTTTATCCAGGAGTCTTCTTCTAGTAGGCACACAATCTCTGCACAAACGCCATAAAAAATTCTTTACTCTTGGGGGGGTCCTAATGTTCCACAACAGATTCCATCTCTCACTGATTCTAAGGTGAGAGGTGTCAATAGCATCAGTGATACAGTACCTGTAGGCACTCCGAACTGAGAATTTACCGTTAGACTCATGTTTCCAAACTAAATTGTCATTATGAACCGCGGTAAATAGGGGAGTATTCTGAATCTTCTCAGCTGCTTCGGCCCATACAAGAGAATGGATAACACCTTGATTCCAATGCTTACCATTCGGAGACATCAAATCAGAGACCTTGAAATTATCCACTACCAAATTGTTAGGCCAAGGATTAGTCAGAGAAGAACCATCGACCAGCCAAAACGGATCCCAAACCGAAATATTCTCTCCTGACCCGATACTCCATTTTAAGCCTCCTTTAATCACAAATTTTGAACTCCAGATGCTACGCCACACATAGCTAGGATTATGATCAATATTAGAATTGAGAAAGTCATAATGCGGGAAATACCTGGCTTTGTAAAGGCGGGATACAAGAGAATCTGGCGTGGTTGTGAGCTTCCATGCTTGCTTGCTTAACATCGCGAGGTTGAAAGCACCAATGTTCTTGAACCCCATACCCCCTTCACTTTTAGGCATAGATAGTCTATCCCATGAAAGCCAGTGAATACCTTTAGCTCTATCTCTTTTATGACCCCACAAGAACCGATTTATCATCTTCTCAATCTCATCAGTTAAGGAGGAGGGAAGGAGAAAGAGACTCATAATATAAGATGGGATGGATTGCAAAACAGACTTGATCATAGTCTCTCTCCCTGCTTGAGACAAACTTCTACTGCTCCAAGAATTAATTTTCCTCCAAATTTTGTCTTTAATGAAATTAAGCGCTGATTTCCTGCTTCTACCAATCATAGAAGGAACACCAAGATAATTACCTGTACCCAGAACCTGTTGGACTCCTAGAAGCGTAGCCAATTCAGTCCTCGTATCAGAATCGACATTCCTACTACAGTAGAATTCAGATTTAAGGAAATTAATGGCTTGACCGGTGGCTTCCTCATAAGTGGCAAGAATATCCTTCATAACAGTAGTCTCAGCAATATTAGCTCTGAAAAACAGAAAGCAATCATCTGCGAATAGGAGGTGGGAGATAATAGGAGCATTCTTGCAAACTTTAACACCATGAATATCACCTCTATTTTCTGCTTTCCGAATAAGCGCGGTAAGCCCTTCTACACAAAGAATAAATAGATACGGGGATAAAGGGTCACCCTGTCTCAAACCACGACCAGGAACAATCGGGCCTACCATATTACCGTTCACACTCACAGAGTACTCCATCGTTCCAACACAAAGCATAATCCACTTAACCCATTTATGACAAAATCCCATAGTGGTAAGGATGTCCTCCAAATACTTCCGATCAATTCTATCATAGGCTTTACTAATATCTAGCTTAAGAGCTATCTCCCCTACTTTACCTTTAGGTTTAGTCTTCATATGATGAACCACTTCAATAGCAGCCATAGCATTATCCAAAATAGATCTTCCAGGAACAAATGCTGACTGATTATCTGATAAGCATTTTCCCAAAATCTTCTTAAGGCGATTAGCTAGAACTTTTGCTATTACTTTATAGAGCACGTTACATAGAGCAATCGAACGCCAATCCTTCATAGAAGTTTGAGTGGTTCCTTTCGGAATGAGAGTGATATTTGTTTTATACTTAAAACTCATTTTCTCTCTCTATTTTTCACTCAATTAATTTATGTAATTATTTGACATTTAATTATCAATTTAATAATAAAAGTCCTTTAACATTGCTCATTGCCATTCTAATCCTCTATTTTATTTTATTTTCTTTACAAAAACAATTTTTAATTACATTAGTGCATACATATCTTTTATTGCATTAACATTTATAATTAAAAGAAAACACGTTGAGTAAAACATTATAGTAATTTCTTTTCTTGAAATATAGTTAAAGGAAATGTTTTTCAATTTTTTAACTAAAGCATTATAGTGTATGATAAAAGAAAACATTTTTACTATTTTTTGTTAGTTATAATTATTATTTTTTTTAAAAACAACTTTTAATTTTTTCTTTAACAAAAATAATCCCTTTATTATTGAGTAATTAGTCTTTTATAATTTATTTTCAAATAAAAAATAAATTCTTTTGTAGTGTATTTCAAGAAGTAACTAGTAGAAGACCCGTGCTCCCGCAAGGGTAAATTCATTTCTTTCTTAGACCATTTGATAAAGTTTGGTTGTTGCTGATATATAATGTTATTATAAAATCACTAATAATTAAAAACATTTAAAAAAATATGTAGCAAATCATCCACACGATAAATCTAAACATGTCTAATAACTAAAAATATTTACAAATATCACTAATAACTATAAATACTTATAAATACTTTGTTGATTAAAATTTTTAAAAAAAATGTATTGTGATGATAGTGACCCATGAAAATATTGAGTTTATAAAATTCACAGGAATTGTTAAAATTTAAAAATAGCATTATCATTGTTTCCTTATACTACAATAATAAATTGATAGTTTTAATGATAAAATTCAGAGGAGTTGCATTAGAAATTAAACTTATGGACTGTTATTTTCGGTTAATGGATTGATATAATATTTAAGCCCAAAAATATTTAATCTTATTTAAATCTAATTTAAGACATACTAATTTAATGCAGATCTCATAATCATATACTATTAATTATCAATGACTACTTTTAATGACGATTTTTTTTTTTTTGAATATCCATTTTTTTAAAAAAAATTTCAGAAATAACCAACTTTTCAAAATAATTCCCCAAATGTCCATTTTTTGCTTAAAAATACACGTTGTCGCCAGGGGGGGTGGCGACAACACTGGGCTTTAAGAGAAATCGCCAGTGGGCCTGGCGCCCATGTGTATTTTTTAGGTGTTGTCGCCACCCCCCCTGGCGACAACACCCCCCCTTTATTTTTTTTTCTTTTTTTTTTTGTAATTTATTTTCTTTAACATAATTTCCTCCTAAATTTTTTTATGTTATACTTTTCAATTATTAATTCAAAATGGATTTTATAAATAATTATTTTTTTCAATATTAATGTAATTTTTTTCATTATTTCCTCTTAATTTTTTTTTCAATATTAATGTAATTTTCAATATTTTTCAATCTTATTTTCATTATTTCCACTTAATTTTTTTCATTATTTCCTCTTAATTTTATTCATTGTTTCCTCTTAATTATTTTTTTCAATATTAATGTAATTTTCAATATTAATGAAATTTTTTTCATTATTGCCTCTTAATTTTTTTTCAATATTAATGTAATTTTTTTCATTATTTCCTCTTAATTTTTTTCATGGTATTATATTTTAGGTAATTTTTTACTTTCAATATTAATGTTTTCGGTACTATTTTCTCTTAAATCTTTGTAAATTTTATTGGTTCCAAATATTTTCTCCATGGTAATATTTGGTAATTTCTTTCAATATGTACCATGAACTTTTTTTTATTTAGTAATTTTTTTTGTGTTGTAACCCATAAAATTTATAAAAAAAAAAGTTCATTTCATTGAAAAAGTAAATTACAAACATCATCGAAACTAATAACTATGTTGTGGAACTAGATCCACGATTGGGACATTTGGTCCTATTATGTCCTACCTCACGACATATACTACACTTCCTCTGCATTTTTTCAGTTACGTCCATCTCGGTTCTAATACGCCTGCTGTTTGGTCGACCGCTTTTATTCCGACGCATTAAATCGTTATGCCAAACTGTTTCCCCCTCGTACACAGGCCAATATGCTTCCATTGCTACCACCGGAAAGTAATTGTCGTATACGTTGAGCAACGTTGATACCTTGTAAATTTCTGATACCAAAGATAATGCATCAAAGTGAGTATGTGAACATGCTGCAAGGACATGGGAGCAAGGCATGCGATATGCTTGAAATTGGCCACAGTCGCACCAACGATCTGGGATATTGACGCGATACTGTTGTCGTGGAAGTCCCTGGTTGTGGTCAATTGTTTCCTTTACACTGAAGGTGTGGCCATGACGGTCGAACTCGGTCACCCGATGAGTGTTACCCTTGGCAGATTCCTGTTGTATATATTTCATGCAGACATCGCTATATACCTGTTGTGTTTGTAACACTGAATTCCACCTCTTACCTCGTGTGGCGAACAAAGTTGCCATCCGAAAATACGTAGCACTAACAATGGCAGTTACAGGTAGGTTTCGTATGCCTTTGAAAACCCCGTTCATTGATTCCACAAGATTTGTAGTCATGTGGCCCCACCTAGCCCCATCGTCGTATGACCTAGTCCATCTTGCTCTATCAATGCTGTCAATCCACCTCCCTGCATCTGGATTTGTCAACGCTATTTCTCGGCGGTAGTATTGAAATCCAGGTTGGTTTAAGGCATACCCCGCGTTCACCAAGTGGTTCTTCAAAAATTTATCCTTGTTCTCTCTCATAAAATTCTGTGTTATGTGCCTAATACAGTAGACATGCTTAGACGGAGGGTTGTGCCAACCATTTGCCGGATTGTTGTATGCGCTGTCAATAGAAGCGTGCCTGTCAGAAATCAAACAAAGATTAGGTTGTGGAGCGACTCTAGCTCGGAGATTCTTCAGAAAGAAACCCCAAGCAGCAGCTGTTTCGCCTTCTACCAAAGCAAATGCTATTGGAAAAATGTTGCTATTTCCATCCTGCGCGACCGCCATCAACAAAGTTCCCTTGTATTTCCCATACAGCCACGTTCCATCAATTTGAATAATCGGCTTGCAAAAACCAAAACCGACGATGCATGGTTGAAACGCCCAGAATAGTCTATGGAAGATTCCATTACCTTCGAGAGGGGTTCCGTCCTGGGACTGTGCCGGCAGTGTCTCCAATATACTAACAGTCCCAGGTGAATACAATTGCAGTGCAGCCAGGTAGCGAGGAAGTTGTTGGTACGATTCCTCCCAGTTGCCGTAGACTCTTTCAATTGCTTTCTGTTTCGCCAACCAAGCCTTTCTGTACGAAGGTCTGTATTTGAACACAGAAACGCAATGAGAAATAATTGTCTTCACCTTCAGGGATGGGTCAGTTTCGACCAGAGGAATGATGGTATGACATATCATGTCATGACTGAGTTTTCGATGATCTTGCGCCATGTTAGTGGTGACGCAGGTGTGGGCTTGAGATATCGAACGTATCACCCACGCGTTAAACTTCTTTCTGAACGATGCCTTCAGCATGTATCCACATTCCGGGTTTTTGCATGCAATAGTGACTCTCTCTGGATTTGATCGATCGGCTTTAAAATCAACACAATTTGCTAAGTGCCAATTTTTAATAGCCAACAGACAATCATCCTTCGAACGAAACGTGTCACCATCTTTCAACTCCTCACTTGACCTCATGTATGGATTGTAGAACATATCGGACGATGGCTCGTCCTCTCCTAAATTAAGCGTTGTGAAATGTGCCGGAGGTGAATATGCATGTGTATCCGGTACTGGATCCGGTACTGGAACTTCTTCGTCACCTTCATCTTCGGATTCACGATTCACCAACTCATCAACAACATCTTCTATATCAGTTTCTTCGTCAATGATATGTTCGGGTTGTTGTTCGTCATCAACAACAGGATCAATAACTTGTGACTGAATATTTTGCGAAGGAGCATTTTGTTCAACCACTACGTACAGTTCCAGATAATCATAACCAAAATACTCATGGGTGAGGAACATGTTTTGGACCTCTAAGTCAGTTGTTATCTCTGATTGACAAAACATGACTGAGTTGTTAGGTTGAAGAAGGGGTTGTCGGTAAAATATCTGAGACACTGGTTCTCTTATTTTGGATTCGATTTTCCTTTTTAGATAAGAGAAATCTGATTGTCTATTTAGAGCAAAACGTGTTGAGTTTGTGTTTTTAAATAGAAAACCGTTTGTGTCGCAGTGGTATGTCTCACCATTCATATGAACACGAACTTTGAACTGCGAGGTGGATGCCATAATTTTGATATGTGTTTGTGAAAGAAGAAATGTGAGAATTGTGTTGTGTTGCAAAAGGAAGAAATGTTTGGGAAAGTTGTGATGGTTGTAAAAAATAGTATGTGAAGTAGTTCCTATATATCATGCAAGAAATCTTACACAAGGGTAATGCATGCAAGAAATGAGGCAATAATTCTGCACAAGATAGTAACTTTGACATGACTAATGCATGCCACAAGAGAATCTCGTCCCCACCTCTTACACAAGGGTAATGCATGCAAGAAATGAAGCAATAATTCTGCACAAGATAGTAACTTTGACATGACTAATGCATGCCACAAAAGATAGGGCTGCATGCATGAAGATAGGGGGAATCGTTGCAGGAATCTATCAGGAATCGCGTCAGGAATCATTACAGGCGCATGCTAGGGTACAGGAACTCGTTTCGGACGCATGCTAGGGACAGAAAACAGATGGGGACCATGTGGGGCCCTAATTTTTATTCTTCAAAATTATTGTTTATGTTTTTCCCTTGTGAATGAAACCCTAATTGTCCCTCTATAAATTAGGGTTTCTTGTGTGCATCAGTACAAACACGAAAAAAATGAGATCTCGAATAAGGCCAGATAGCACGCACCGGACTACTGAGCCTCCACCACCTGTAAGGCGTTTGGACTATCAACCTCCCATTGTTCGAAGAAACGGATACGTTATTTTCTCTGCCGTCAAACCTCCCATGCAGGTAATGTTTTGGAACATTCAATCCATGGACCAGCTTAAGAGAACCCTTCTCAGGTTTTTGGAGGGAGAGTGGAGTCAAGGCGAACAAATCAGATCTATCAAGAGACTTAGAACAAGGGGAGGTGCTTTTCTTGAAAGACAGCGTTGGTGGGAGACAATGGAGGACGACATTCAATGCACTCGAATGATGGAGGACAGAGAAGACATTGTCCTAACCGTTGTAATATCCTAGATGTTGCAGTTTCTTTATCATTTCAGCTACTTCTGTACCGTCCAATTAAATGCTCTGAGCATATATTAATGAAATGTTTTGTTAACATTACAAAGTTTCCAATTAGTATTTAAGTTATTAATAATTAGCAAAATTATTTTCCGCGGTATTTCACCCACTATAAATAAAGGTGTGTGTGTGTGGAGTTGAAGTACCAACTCTTTCTTCATTCTTACTGCAAACACTAAAAATGAACTCAGTTTGGGCTGTCGTTTTTTTTGAGGAAGGTAGTCACATGCGTGTCTGCCTTAACCCCCATTGGAATTTCCAGAGAATTGTTAGAGCCATCAACACTGGGTTTCGTCAACTAGATGGTCCGAACAGAAAAGTTAAACAGATAGATTACCGTTGTCCATACATTACGTTGACGGATAATAATCCAGAAGGCACCTACATGTATTACTGGGGCCGTGTGAAAGACGATGTGGACGTGGATCTAATGTTTTGGACACACAGTGGAGAGGTTAACCGAGGCGTTGAAAATCCACTTGTTCTTGCAGTGATACTCGAGTAGTTTAGATTAAGTGTTGTTGTGTTTGTTGCAATGATCGAGCGTGTACTACAAGTTGTTATGTGTTATTTTCTTAGATGTTTTGGTTTCTGTGTTGGTTATTGTCAATGTACCTTTTTAATTAATGAATGAATTAATGTTTTCCATAACATATATCTGCGCTAGTTTAATATAAAAGTCTCAAAATCTATTATAATTGTATGTTTTAAATGAATTAAAAATTATGATAATGCATGTCACAAATTATGATAATGAATTAAAATCTATTATAATATAAAATTCTCAACATCTAAATAAAAAATAAAAGTATATGATAAATCGGTGCATGCAATGGTTTAACATAATTTAGCATGACAAGAATGCATGCCTCTATAGCAATCTAGTCCCCCCACCACAGACATGACAAGACAAGACACTGCAAGGAATCTCGTCCCCACCACAGACTTGACGGGACAAGACACTGCAGGGAATCTCGTCCCCACCACAGACTTGACGGGACAAGACACTGCAGGGAATCTCGTCCCCACCACAGACTTGACGGGACAAGACACTGCAGGGAATCTCGTCCCCACCACAGACTTGACGGGACAAGACACTGCAGGGAATCTCGTCCCCACCACAGACTTGACGGGACAAGACACTGCAGGGAATCTCGTCCCCACCACAGACATGACGGGACAAGACACTGCAGGGAATCTCGTCCCCACCACAGACTTGACGGGACAAGACACTGCAGGGAATCTCGTAATAACCTATGCATTTTGGCTATAAATATGTTCCCAAACTTGTTCATTTTCTTCATCACCTCTTATACTTTCATCAGAGCAACTTATCATCAGAGCAACTTTGTGTTTCATCATCAACAAACATGTCTCTCCTAACTATGGGTCAAGAGCATCGAGGCACCATTGCAAACATTGCCACTTATGTAAGTTTGAGTAAACACTTAATATTTTTTACTTAAATTTACTAATTTCAAATACTTATGGGAGGTGTTTTTTTTATAGGATGTCACGAGATTTAGGACCCGTGCTGGTAAGATGAATGCTCCTGACCCTTTGATTGTGGACTACGTTAAACGTGCGGGATTTGGTGAGGTAATGAACTTAACACATACCTCAGTTGATATGAAGTTTATATTAGCATTGTGTGAGCGTTGGAGGCCTGAGACTCATACTTTTCACCTTCCAATGGGTGAATGTACCGTCACTCTAGAGGACGTGTACATGTTGTTGGGTCTCAAAACAAATGGAAAGGCAGTGTATGGAAATGTCCAACAACCAAACGCCCTATGCGTCGAATTGTTGGGTGTGGATTTAATAGAGGGTGAGGGGCAACAAAGGGGTAGGGGCCAAGGTATAAAGCTTGCTGGCCTTCAGGAAGCTTATGTTGGGCTTAAATTGGATCAGTTTTCTGACGAAGAAACTATACTGCGGAAAACTAGGATGTATATTATGTTGTTGTTTGGTAGGTTTCTATTTCCCGAAGGCACGGGAAATAGTGTTAATTTTATGTACTTGTGTTTACTTGGGGACATTGATGCAATAAAGACATATAGTTGGGGTTCGGCTGTGTTGGCATACCTATATAGTTCCTTATGCAAATGTGCAAAAAAGGATAGTTGTACATTTAGTGGATGTGCATTGATGCTACAAGCATGGGCATGGTGGAGGATGCCGGTATTGGCCCCTGCAAATCCAAACAGTTACGCCTTCCCTTACGCTTCAAGGTAACTTTTGGATCTTATTTTAATTATTGCTTTTTATTCTATTATTATTTGTAACTATATTGATTTATATCTTTTAATGTGTTTAGGTTCAATGCACTCGGAATGGATTGGTCCAAAACGCCTGATTCCAAAATCATTTTCTACCGCCAGCTATTAGATCGACTAGGACCCCAAGAAGTAATACCTCTAAAAATGTCCATTTTCTAAATATATTTTTAAAAATAACTATCTTCTATATTCTGAAATTAATATTATTTGCTTTGCAGTTTATTTGGCGTCCTTACTTGGAATTGGACCACGTACCCGACCTTGACGAGGCGGCTATTTGGACAGCAAAATCACCCATCATACGGTTCACCACTGTGGAGATGCACCCGAGTGACCGTGTGAAGCTCCAATTCGGCATGCATCAAGGTATCCCTGACCCACCTGAGCCTGACTGTTTGGGACATTGGCATCTTGCGAAGGTTAGCGAACAGTGGTACGTACAAAATTACAAGTCCTTTGCCATAGAGCAGCGTAAAATATGGGCTCGTCGATCAAAAACGGTTCTAGAATTTCCTGTGGCGCCGGGAGAAATGAAGCCAACTGTTGAGTATGTAAACTGGTACAGGACCGTCACAAATCCTGAAATGATTGTGTCTGCCCCTTTCTATTTAGCTGACCCGCGAGCACAACCTCCATATTTTGGAGGACAACAACAACCACCACCAAATTACCACCAACAACAACAACACCCACCGCCACCAAATTACCAACAACAACAACAACCACCACCAAATTACCAACAACAACATTACCCACAACAACACCAACAACAACAACAACAAAGTTACCACCAACAACCAATGCAACCACAAACACCTTTTTACCAACAACATTCCCAACAACTCCACCCGTTTTTTTCATCCCAAACTCAACCACAAAATCAAGAATTCCATGCAGGGAGCTCTTCTAGATCACATTTCCAGGAATTCCATGCGGGGGGCTCTTCAAGATCACCACCAATGACCCCCGACATGGGCATAGAAGAAGAATACCCGCAATACACCACATTCGACCAACACACATCACAGTACCCCAGCCAACAATTTGACTTCAACACACCGCCACAACCATTGTATTTTAACCAAACCGGATCCACCACCAACTTCCAAAACTTCCACGCCGCACCCACTAGGAGAAATTTTAACCCGCCTAGACACAGCTTCGACAACGCCGCGGGCACCCGCCTATCCTATGGAGGGAATTCTATAGGTCAAGATGTTGAAGACCCAGGTTTCATTCAGGGACCGTCGACTATGGCACAAGACGAACCAAATAGAGGGGGGCGTCGTCGCGGAAATAGGGGGCATTACCAACTCGTGACCCGTCTACACGAACCATTCGGCAACCTCAATGTGGATCGTACCATGGTCCACGTGGCGCGCAATAAGATTTTTATTTGTATCTTCAATGTATTTTGTAATGTTTTTAATTATAATGTATTTGTATCGTTAATGTTTTTTGAAATGTCTTTAATTTTAATGTATTTCTATCGTCAATGTATCGTTATTGTATCTTAATATATAATTATTTTAACGAATGTCCAACTTATATTTTAATGTATTTAATATTTTTTAAAATAATATTATTTTTTTAAAAAAATATTTAATCTTAAAATTTATTTTATAATATAAATATAACATTGTTTTACTAACCAACTTCACAACTATATTAACCACAAAAATATAAGTTATTAATTAATTATTTTACTTATAATTCATTAACTACTTCCACTACTTCATTGACCAATAAAATATATATTATTAACCATGTTCAGACACTAAATTATAAATAAGTTAATTAACATTTATATTCCAAAAATAATTTTAACAAGATACATAAAAAAAACAATATAAAAAAATTATTGAAAAATTGTTGTTAAAAAAATTGTTGTTAGAAAAATTGTTGTTAAAAAAAAACTAACAAAAAATTATTACAAAATTGTAGTTATTAAAAAAAAAATACTGAAAAAAATTAAGAGAAATTAATGTTAAAGAAAAAAAATTACAAAAAAAAAAAAGAAAAAAAAAATAAGGGGGGTGTTGTCGCCGGGGGGGTGGCGACAACACCTAAAAAATGCACATAGGCGCCAGTGGGCCTGGCGAGTTCTCTTAAAGCCCAGTGTTGTCGCCACCCCCTGGCGACAACGTGTATTTTTTAGCAAAAAATGGACATTTGGGGAATTTTTTTGAAAAGTTGGTTATTTCTGAAATTTTTTTTAAAAAATTGGTTATTCAAAAAAAAAAATTCTCTAACAGCTAATCAAATATTAAATTGCCAATACAAATATAAAACATATATCAGGAAATATAAAACATTGAAAAATGATAATTAAATATACTTTGATGATGTACACGAAAAATATTGTACTAACACTGTCAAATTTTGTATAAATTTGTATTCTATAATACATTACGTGCATACCCTTGATCCAAAAGCGTGATACATGACCTGCTGTGACAAAGGATCAACCCCTGATTCAAGCATGTTTTCTTACCATATTGGTGTTGACATTTGCACCGTTCTTATTCTATGAGAAATGATAGTTTAACATTAAGTTTAACACTTACACCGTATTTCTATACGGTTTTGTTAATTTAACATATTTAATAATTATATTTTTTTTCTGACCTACTCTACTACATGCACATGATGTACTTTTATACCGTATAAGTGTAAAATGTCTGATTTAAAGTGTAAAGATAGCACCCCTCTTAATCTATATAAAACACAAGAATGTAAATTTCAGAGCAAATACTTTCCACTTCCAAATACTTAGATTTACATTTGTTAACATTGATTATCTATGGGCTCAAAGAATTATTAACACATATGTAAGACTCATTCTGCATAATTTTTTGCATATAAAACATAAGCTAACTTCACATATGGAACATAAACTACCTCGAATCTCATCTATTTAGTGTCAAAAAATTAATCACACATGTGCAAATACACATTCTTTATCTTTTTCTACACATAACCTAGTCTCACAATGACCCACCACCTTCAATCTCAAATATTTCATACCAAAAGTCAAAACGAAAAAATATAGTAAAATTTAAAATAATAGCTTAATATTTAGTTAAAAAGGCTATTGAACTAAAATTCTTGATAACAGTTAGTAATAGTACAAGACTATCTGATTTAACTATAATAAAAGTATACAGTTAGTAATAATTGTACTAAATCAATATCATTTTCCTTTCCCTTAAATATACTCACAACCTTTGCTTATATACTCAAAATATTTATTAGCGTTGAGTTATTGTCATTGCATATTCGGTAAATATACTCATTGCTAGAGGTGTTCATGAGTTGGGTAAACCCAATAAACCCATTGCTAGAGGTGTTTCAAAAAGTCAAATATTGGAAAATATATATTTTCATTTTTAGGTAAAAGAAAAAAATAGAATTTTTAAATATATTTTTTCCATGGAACTGGTTCAATTGTTACTGTAGTAACCAAGTTTTACAAATATCACAACCCAAGTTTGTTTAGTGTGGTTAGCAAATAACTTCACTATGTACTTTTCACAATTGAAATAGCAAAAGTGTCAAATAGGCTAAGTAATTTGACATAAAGTAATATTTAGTTGACTTCCTATAAGGAAAATACTGCAGGCTGCATAAAGATGGATAGCAAACATTGTTCAGTAAATTATCACAGCAAGGTATAAAGATATTTCAGTAATATACAACTATGCATCAGAGAAGTTTGACATTGAACATGACGTCTATGAAAATTCTTTTGTAAAAGAGGAGTGCTTTAATAGAGGATTAGGCTAAAAGCAACGCATATTTTACTATATAACAGTGTCAAATCATTAAGAAAGAAATGTCAACATCAATGGTAAGAAAGCATGCTTGAATCAGGGGTTGATCCTTTGTCACAGCAGGTCATGTATCACACTTTTGGATCAAGGGTATGTACATATTGTATTATAAAATATAAATTTATACAAAAGTTGACAGTGTTAGTACAATATTGGCCTATGACGAAAAGTATGAGGAAGTGAAAACGAAAAAATATATTTTGAAGATCAAATGTATCCATACTTTGGTGGTAAATATGGTCTGCATGTTTTATGGTCTTGTTTTATTTTTATGGTCTGCTAAATATGTGTTTGTTCATTTGAGCAACACAAAGTATAGCTTTAGTCATGCTCTTGAACCTTAACTTGCATTCCTATAGCCATTGATTATAATTCATTTGAACTGCATCAATGAAATATATATTTTCCAAATATTATAAAAACAAATGCTTTATTTTTACTAATAACTTCCAACATGACTGATCATAGTTACAATTATAGTTTGATGTACAAAACCTCTAACTGAGCTATAGATAAAATTGTCCTTTCATCTTTTTATAGATCTTTAGTTATTTCAACCAAAGCTACAAACTTGACTTCTCTATTTGTGTGGAGTATGCTGCATATAACATGATGCAATTCCATTTGATGTTGGAACTTTGGGAGTATATGTCTCTAAGTAAGTTAGATATCAATATATGGCTAAAGAGTGGTTTGACATAAGCATATGTTTCATGTCTCAAAGGTCATTGCCTAATAATGCAGAAAGTTCAAAGTGGTCAATATCCCCGTCGCTCAACAAGCGCATAACTGCTCCCCGGGAGAATTTCCTAGCAAACAAAAAACATGGAACAGAGGTTGAATTGCTATGACACCATTCTGGCTGGTGCGGCTGATGTCCTGTTTTAAAAAAAACATGAGGAAAAGAAAATAGTTAGTCCCTTCAACAAACATTAGAAAATTGTTTTACCGATGTAAATCCATAAAATCGTATTTTGAGCACAAAAGCAGAAAAAACAAATCTTATTTAACTTATTTTCTGTCCTAGTGTGGTACAGAGTTGAAGTTGATTGGTTAAACACTACACTAATCTTCATTAAATAGAAGTTGACAAATACTGTATATTTTAGTCTATATCACTTTGAAACTTGCTTTTTGGTGATATTGGTACTTTCCTTGTCAGCTAATACTTTATGATTTTGCTAGATATATTGTTTTAAAAGTTGTTCAAGGACTATGTGTTATACCCCAAAATTTGCCCGCATCTTTTTTCAAGAAAACTTCAATCTAAAAATTAAGAGTTTCATATAATCTTGGATTTTCACATCCTGATTTATGAATACTTGATTTTTAGAATTTTTTCTTATACAGTATTTTGGCTTGCTGTTGAACTTATTCTTACGCAAACGCCAGTTACTGTTTATTACTTCACACACGCTATTTATTTGATATTTATTTACAGATAAATAGTACTGACGCAATTGGTACAGAGTTAAATCTTTTGCAGGCGCAGAGTCCGGGATTCAGACTGTACTGGTAACAAGTAAATTATTATTAATTTTTGTTTCCCACTAACTTTTGTACTATATTCCATTATTTTCAAAATCTCTTTTCAAATCTCTTGTTCAAAAATCAAATCTTAACTTTATTCTACACATCTCTCTTTTTCCCAACACTATCATACACTTTCTTTCAAATCTTACTTCCACTCAAATTTTCCTTTTGTACGGAATCACTTCATTCCCCAACGTCTCTATCCCTCTTTTCATTCTATAAATACCTCTCATTTTTTTCATAAAATCTCACATCAAATTCTAAATCATTTCTCAAATTTCTACTTCATATCCATTCTCTCTTCCTCCCCGGCAAAATGGCGAAGCGGATGGAAACATGTTTTCTTATGGTCATCACCATTGCTACGGTGATCATGTCCTTCTTCTGTCTGCACAGTCCTGAAAAATGTGGACTTGCGATGGTTACACTCCCAATCATCTATTTTCTGTTGGTCATAGCATGGGTTATTAATCGTCATTCTTAAAGTTTGCCGTATCTCTTATTTTCTTAAATGTACCGTTTATTCGTCGTACTGTTCATTATAGTATGTAATGTTTGTACTGTCAGTATTAAATGTTATACTATTTGTCATACTATTGCATAATTATTCAGATAATATTTTGTGTGTTTTCTGCCAGTTAAATATTTATTTTTCTGTGCATTAAATGATTTTCAGGGTTATTATCGGTAATTTTGCTCGCGTACAGTAAATATTAATTATTTATTATGTCTGTGGTTTCTAACAAGTCATGTAAATAAACTTTCATCTTTCACATAAAACAAAAACAACAAAAAGAAAATTAACTTTGACTGTTGATTTTTCACTCTAACTGTTACATGCCTGAATAGTCAGTTGACAGTCAAACTGCTGACACTACAATTCTCAGTGTTTTGTACCATCAATCAAATCAAACTTTTGCATTTCAAAATTCCAAGATTTTTGTCCTAGAAGTCTTCTGAATATCACATGATTAGCAGAGACTCAGCACAGCACAAAAATCAGGTACGCTTAACTGTCTCCTACACAAACAGTCCCTGATTAGGGTTTCTTGTTTTTTCAGGAGAAACAAGTTTTTGAGACCTCAAATGGATTTCATGGACCTCCATATATCTCAAAGTACCATCATAAAAATTTTCAAACTTCAATTCACTCAGACGCACCGTCAGCAGCTCAAATAGTCAACAGACGACCCGTTTGACCAAAAAAGTCAACAGACAGTCAAAAATGAAATTTTTTGTCAACATCCATATTTTGTCAAAGGATTCATCATTTGATCATTGGATGATCATAATTCATCAAGTAAAGATCAAAAATCAACAAAACCCTAAGATTCAAAATTAGGGTTTTCTCCTAAAAAGTCAACTGAACTTTGACTGGTCATAACTCTCTCATCCTTCATCCAAAAAATTCAAACCAAAGCTCATTTTGAAGGAAATTCAATTATCTTTCAAATGAAATTGGTCCCATGGTCATTAGGTTCACCATTTGAAAAATATGAACCAAGACATTACAGGTCATTTTCAAAGTCAACAAAAAGACACTTTTTTCAAAAGGATACACAAGGAGCATCAAAAATCATTTTGACATGAGACCAAAGAAATTGGTTATAGGACTCTTTGAGGTTTCCAAAAAGTGCAATATCTCCTTCATATGACAAAAATTGAGGGATTTACACCTTGTTGAAGTTGGCTAAATTTTGGGAAAATGCATTAAACCAACATTGCTCAAAAATGTATTTTTTCCAAATGGGGCCAAGTTTTCATAGTTCAAACATGTTTACCATGATATAATGGGCCTCCCACGACCAAGACAAAGCGCACACCATTTTTATTCATTTTTGGTTTAATTTTATCCTATTTTAAGATTAAATGAAAATGGAAAATGGAAGGATAATGCATAGCTTAGTTTCTAAGCATGAGTCATCAAAGAATATTTAATTTTCTGCAAAAGATTGAAGTACAAGGCAAGAGAAGTGAAGAGGAGCAAGACTTGGTCAACAATTCAAAGATTTTTAATATTTAAAAATCAAGAATTCAACAAAGGCAATCAATGCTTCTTGGCTTAGTTTCTAAGCACCTCTTGGCCTATAAATGAAGCTGAATACTTCAACAAAAAAACACACGAAATTATAGCCAAGGCATAGCAAGAAAACTCACCAAAATTCTCTCAAAATTCCATAACTTTGTAATTTTCAATTTCCATATTCCAATCATTATCAATACAAACTATCACTTTCAATCTTCTCCTAAGGTGGCATTGAGTAAGAATGAACTCATAATATGGTCCTATAAGAGTTATAACACGTGTATAGTACTCTTCACTTTCATACATAATTAATTTTCGTTTTCATACATTTAATCAATATCAATGTAGTCTAATCATTCTAATGAGTTCATGAGATCCCATAAGGTAGATCTGGGCCCTAACATGTTAGCTCCCATGTGAGAATCATCCCATGCCATTAACAAGTGCTCATGCATGTTCAAACTTCAACTCCATCGAACTCATGGCTACAGCGCTCAAACAGTGAAACTAATACCATATTTGGACTCAGAGCATCCTAATTAGGGGATCTGGGTCATTTGTTACTCTTCCTAATGTTTGTTCTTGCAGGTTTGTGAAGCTACCAAAAATGGTGTTTTTTATCGTAAAAATAGAGGGGGGTTTAAAACCGCCGCTATCTATGTTAAAAAATGAAGGTGACGGAGGTTGAAGACGACCACACGTCCAAGCGTGGTTCGTCAGTCAAAGCCGACTCTTCCCTCCGCTCGCGTGGCTCATCATCATTGGCAGGTCAACTAGTCTTCCATCCACGCGTGCACTTGTGGGTCCCAGTCAGAAAGTTTGAATTCTCCTTGAATTCAGCGCATGTTCGCCACCATCATATCATGTTCCCTCACGATCTGAGCCCTTGGATCATCTCAACTTTTCATCCAACGCACCAGACAAGTGGTCCATACCATGGACTCATCAGTATCACACACCTGATTATTTTACTTTCTATTATTCTATTTTTATTTTAATTTCCTTGCAAAATTAATTAAAAATAGTTTTAAAAATCCAAAAAATACACAAAAAATATTTTTAAGTTTCTAAAACAATATTTTATTTTCTGATATAAAAATATTTTATTTTTCTTCATAATTTAAATATTTTGTATAATTAATTAGATAATATGCATATATTTATCTTTTAATTATTTTCAACCAATCAAAAATCATAAAAAAAATTGTTCTTTATATTAAATATTGTTTATATATCATAGGTTAATTTCGTACATATTTAGAATAATTTTCTCTTTAAGTTTTAATTATTTGTGTAATTATTTATATAATTATGTGTTAATTAACTTAATAAATTTCAAATCAATTTCAAAAATCCCAAAAAATATTAGTTTTGTTTTAAAATTAATTAACAAGCATTTTGAACATATTTTGAACTTAATTTTTAGGTTTGAAATTTATTTTCATCTTTTTTCCTCATTTTAATTTAATTAATCATGCATTAATTATAATTAAAATCAATCATAAAAAATCCAAAAACATTTCTTTTATTTTCTTGCAATTTAAATTCCTAGATAAATGTATAGGTTGTCAAATTCATGTAAATAGCGTAGTTTACATTTCCTGCACAATCGATGTAATAGCGTAGATTTACTTTCCGCATTTTACATTTCCGCATTTTAAATTCCAGTACATATAAACTGTGTGTATGCCAAAGATAAAATTGAATCGTTAGATCACTAACTTCAAAGATAAAATATCTGAATCCAAACACAATCACACTTGCACCTCTTAGGGTAATCCCTTTCTCATTCTTTTCAAAATCAAAATCAAATTCTATTATTTCAAACGCAAAATCGAACTTTTGTTTATATCCGGTGAAAGGATAGATTTTTAAAGGAAATAGGATAAAGACCTTATAACTCAGGGTAGACCTCCTAATTTGCTTGCTCAAATCAAAACAAACAAATCTCTCATATATCATTGTTTTTCAAAATAAAACTTTCAAAAAGAAAACACTTTGTATACATCCGCACAAGGATCATTACAAAGTCAATTTACAAAGGTATTTGGAACCACATACGAGCATTTCAAGGCAATCAAAAAGTAATTGAAAACAAGTGAGCTAAGCAAATTAAAGAGCCCATGGATAACCATGGATACAAAGGGTGCTAACACCTTCCCTTTGTATAACCTACCCCCTTACCCAGAATTTCTTAAAGGTCTTTTTTCTGTTTCTTTTATAAACCTTTCCTTAATTGGATAAAATAAAAGGTCGGTGGCGACTCTCTGATTTTCAAAAATACAAAAGCAGAAACAAAAAAGAGTCAGTTCGCGTATCTCTCCACGAGAGGTATGGCAAAAAACCGAGCGCACGACAGAACTGGCGACTCTGGTGGGGATACTTTCTAAAAACAAAATGTTTTCAAAAGGGGTTACCTTTAGAGAATAGATCATTCCGATGTTTTCAATTGTTTGACTTGATTGCTCTATTTTTCAAAAGGTTGTTTGGTTATTTTGCTTGTGTGAAAGATTCTAACCCGAATCTCGAGATACCTTAAGTATGTGACAATAGACCAAGGAAACTGTACGGCATGTACCGATACGGTTGACCTGGTAGTCACCGTTAGTGCGATACTTTGGTTTATACAGATGTCCCTTGAAAACGATCAAGGAGTATATTAGGCTTCCGAAATGTCATTAAACACTAATTTGTCTTAGAACCTTTTAGTTGAACTTGACTTGTGGCCTATTAAGTGGCTAGCTTTGAAATTGATCGAAGTTAGTTATCCTCGAGGAATATTTTGATCGGCCGTCCGAGCGCCGTATTGAGATGTTACCTCCAAGGATCATAAACCCGAATGCTATTATAGGACAGGTTTTAACCAACTCAACTTCAGTGGGGAGGGTATCACCTATGGACTTCATGCAAGCCTTTAAACCTAAGGCTTTTGTTTGATTTGTTTTTGTGTGCCACATGTTTGACATCATAACATCATAAGCATCATAAGCATATCATTTTTTCACTAATCATTTCAAGGATCAAAGAGTTTACCTTTGTTATTGCAGGTAATGGCTCCCGCCACCAGAGATTACATCCGAATCAACATCTCAACGGTGCCATCTAAACTAAAAGACTTAGTATCAGAATTCCCCAGGAATGTTCAATTCACCGAAAAGCACAGTCACCTACTCCATTTGGTTACCTCAAAATTTGTAGAAGACATGATACGAGTCCTGTTCCAGTTCTTTGATCCCGAACATCATTGCTTCACCTTTTCTGATTACCAGTTAGTACCCACGTTGGAAGAGTTCTCTGAACTAATTGGATTACCTGTTCGAAATCAATTACCTTTCACTGGTTTAGAAAGGATTCCAAAACCTGAAACCATTGCTGCTGCTTTACATTTGCGAAAGTCAGAAATCGAGTCCAATTGGGAAACAAAGAGTGGAGTTAAGGGTTTGCTTGCTAAGTTCTTAATGGAAAAGGCTCGATTACTACTAGAAAACAAAAGTTACCCAGCTTTTGAGGAGGTTGTGGCTCTTTTGATCTATGGGTTGGTTTTATTCCCTAATCCCGACCAATTCATAAGTGTGCACGTCATCAACCTTTTCCTAACCCGTAACCCGGTACCAACATTACTGGGAGACATTCTACATTCTCTACACACTCGTACCATGAAGAAACGAGGAACTCTCATGTGCTGTATACCACTACTGGCTAGGTGGTTTACATTTCATCTTCCCCGATCAGTGTTGAGAAATGAACAAAGAATGCAATTGTCTCGCAGGATTATGTCTTTGTCTCATTCAGATATCCGGTGGAACAACTTCTTTCAAAGAGACATTACTATCATTGATCATTGTCGAGAGTACCCTAATGTGCCACTACTTGGCATCAAAGGGGGCATCACTTACAATCCCTCTTTAGCTTTACGCCAATTCGGATATGCACGGAGCAACGGTCCTCATGACATGATTATCCGTGGCATTGTGTTTGATTACGAGGATGATTCCCACAGACATCGACGAAGGTTCATACATGTGTGGGGAAGTGTCTATAGAATAGAAAGCAAAACTTTGGG
This sequence comes from Vicia villosa, assembly GCF_029867415.1. Lineage (NCBI taxonomy): Eukaryota > Viridiplantae > Streptophyta > Magnoliopsida > Fabales > Fabaceae > Vicia > Vicia villosa. The sequence continues at coordinate 171,698,960 of NC_081180.1, forward strand.
ACAATGGAATTCTATTCCTATGGAACCTTACCTCAGATGGGTTCGGGCTCATGCTCAGAAACTCATCATGCCATATCCCGCTATTCTACCTGTGACTATTGAGCCGGAAGCCGAAGGAGACGAACCTCAAGTTATTCTACATCCGGATATGCCAACTGACCTGGAAGAGTTGCAAAAATCTTGGGTTCAACTAAAAGAGGAAAGAGATACCTTCAAAGCACACTGTCAAGACTATGAGAGAAGATTACTGGAGCTCACCGGACAACTCCAAGAAGAGCAGCAGATCAACACATTCCTGGGTGCAAAGAGAAAGCGTCCATGGGAGACTTGAGGGATCCTTCATTTTCTTTATTTATTTCTGTTTTGTAAGCCCGAATGAGGCAAAAAAGAAAAAAAAAGAAGAAAAAATAATAATAAATTGTTTGACTAACAAATGTTTGTTTTTCTTTTGTTTTAACAAATCTAAACTCTAAGATCCTTGAAAACATTGCATATACATTTCATTCATTGCATATACATTTCATTCGTTGCATATACATTTCATTCATTGCATAACAGGTTCACATGACGGGTTTCTCATCTCCTCGCTGTTTATTTCAGTCATAAGAGATGGAATCTGAAACAAGCATCAAGAATCTCGAAGCACAGAACGCCCAAGTTCAAGTGGCAATTCTGGAACTGACCAAGGGGCAACAAGAACTGAAAGCCCTGATGATCAAAAAGAAAAAGAGGCCCAAAGGATCTGTAGGCTTGAGCCAACTGAAAAGAAAGATCAAAATCCCAGCCAAAAAGTTCAAAAAGCCACCGATCCCTGAAATAGTCGGTGATGGTGAACAAGGAGATAATCACAGCAACCAGGGTTCTGCCAAACCCTCTCTCTCTTCTAATGAAGAAGATTATCATTCTGGAGACGAACAGGATGATGACAAGTATCAGCAGTTGGAAGAACGCATGAAAGCTATGGAGATACAAAAAATACCTGGCTTAGATTTCAATGATCTGGGACTCATCTCAGATGTTGTTATCCCTCCAAAGTTCAAAGTTCCTATCTTTGCGAAATATGATGGAGTTTCTTGCCCAAAACTACATCTGAGGTCCTATGTAAGGAAGATACAACCTCACACAACAGATAACAAATTGTGGATTCACTTCTTCCAAGAAAGTCTGTCGGGTACACAACTCGAATGGTACTACCAGCTGGAAAGTACCAAAGTTCATACCTGGGAAGATTTAGCTGCTGCTTTTTACAAACAGTATCAATACAATGCTGATCTTGCACCAACCCGTACTCAACTAAGGGGCATGTCCATGGCACCAAAAGAAAGTTTCAAAGGATATGCACAAAAATGAAGAGATATGGCTGGAAGGGTTCAACCACCCTTATCTGATCGCGAGCTGGTCGACATGTTCATGGGCACTTTAACTGGCCCTTTCTATAGTCATTTGCTGGGAAGCTCATCATCAGGTTTCACTGACCTGATATTAACTGGGGAACGTGTTGAAAGCGGCATTCAAAATGGAAAAATTCAAATAGGCTCTTCCTCTGGTACTACAAAAAGGCCCATCAGTGGGAGAAATGAGGTCAACACAATGCACAGTCTGAAAGGTCGCAAAAGTGAGCAGCACCAATCTGTGGGGGCAGTTCTGATCTCCGCATCTGCACCTCAAAAAGATCAACAGCCAAAATATACGCGTCGACCAGATGCGCCAAGAAGAAATTTCACCAGAATCAATATGCCGATCTCTCAGGCATTGCAGCATTTTCTAAAAGCAGATCTGATCACATTAAAAGATCCTCCAAAGAATGTCAACAATTCCTCTCCGAGTTATTGCCCCGGTGCAACGTGTGCGTATCACTCAAACTGTCTAGGACATGACGCAGATCACTGTTGGGCCCTGAAAAATAAAATACAAGACATGATAGATGCTGGGGAAATTAAGTTCGATCCTCCAGAAACTCCAAATGTCATCACGGCACCCATGCCGAAGCATGACAAAACTGTCAACGCTATCCTAGACACTGTTTACATCTATGATGTGACCGAATTGTCAACTCCGCTCCTCGAAGTCAAAGGAAAGCTAATCCAAGCTGGTTACTTTCCAGGTTGTGACCCTGATTGCTTTTATTGCTCATACATGCCCAATGGTTGTGAAAATCTGAGAATGGGAATTCAAAAATGGATGGATCGCCGTATCATTATGTTTGAGAGGCTCCCTTCTATGGACGTTTTATGCGAAGTCTTTGCAAACGGGATGAGAATAGAGGATGTCTCAGTGATCTCCAGCTTACCATTCTAAATCTCTGCCAAGGCTCCTTTCAAAATTTCCGCTACACTCAAAGTGGCATCAGTAATCATTGCTAGTCCAACTCCATTTCCATACTCCTCAGACAAAGCTGTCCCGTGGGGTTACGACACTAATGTTTATATCCATGGAGTTAAACAGGATTCCTTGACCAAAGAGGCCCTGAATTTTACTGCTCCAACTGTTGATAACATTGTGGGTACCAGTAAGATCACGAGAAGTGGAAGGATCTTTTCACCAAAAATTTCTCCAAATGTTGCTACTGGTCCAGTCCAGGTCCCAGTTCCTAATCAAGATATCAACGCTCAAGGCAAAAAGCCACAAGTTAAGCCAGTTCAAATACCGGTGGAGGTCACTGTTAAAGATCCATCGAAGCAAGAAATGGAGGAAATATTGAAAATCATCTGCAAGAGTGATTACAATATTGTCGAACAACTGGGGCACACTGCTTCAAAAATCCCAATGCTGTCTCTGTTAAAGTATTCAGAAGCTCATGCCAAAGCTCTAATGAAGTTCTTGAAAGCTGTGCATGTGCCTCAAGAGATTTCAGTCGATCAATTTGAAAATTGTGTTGCCAATCTAACAGTGACCAATGGCCTCGGTTTCTCTGATGTTGATCTAACCCCTGCTGGAAAGAATCACAATAAAGCCCTACATATCTCCATTGAATGTAATGGCACCACTCTATCTCATGTGCTGGTAGATAACGGTTCTTCTTTGAACGTGTTACCAAAAACAGTACTGGAAAAGCTTGACTTCGAAGGAGTTGTGTTACAACCAAGCGATGTTGTGGTAAGAGCCTTCGATGGGTCAACAAGAACAGTGTACGGAAAGATGAATCTCCCAATCAGAGTGGGCTCTCAGATCTTTGATTCTACCTTTTACGTAATGGAAATTCACCCAGCATATTCCTGTTTACTAGGACGCCCTTGGATACATGGGGCAAATGTTGTAACTTCTATCCTGCATCAGAAGTTGAAATATCCAGTAAAAGGAAAGATTGTCACAGTTTATGGCGAAGAGGAATATGTGGTTAGTCACCTGAGCAATTCCAAATATGTCGAGTTGGATAACGAATTCATTGAAACTCCCTGCCAATCTTTTGAGGTAGTCTCTCCAGATGTCTCTACTACCAAGCATATTTCTGCTACTCCAACTACAACTATGGCTTCTCTCAAAGATGCCAAAGCTGTGATCGAAAAAGATGATTGCACAGTATGGGGACAGCTCCTCGATATACCTTACAAGTCCGACAAGCTAGGCCTAGGCTATGATAGTGGAAATCAAAAGAATGATCAAAGTCCTTGTTTTGGAGGATTAATGTCACATTTCATCAGCCAAGGAGTAAACGCCATTGAAGACGATGGAGTGTTCTTGAACCATATCATTCAGCCATATCCAGATGAAATTCCACCCATTTCCATGGGAATGTGGGATACTTTGGGAGAACCAAGCAGCGGGTATATTTATCAATATACCGCACCTCAGAATTCTTTTATTGCTATGGAAGATATTACCCCAACTGGATGGGGTGATCAATTTGAAAATGACAAAAGTCTCACAAGTCCCAGCACTCAGCAATATCAAAATCCACCTAAAGAAGTTTGGGATACGCTAGGAGAGCCAAGTGGCAAATATGACTTTATGGTGAAATATTCCGTTCCTCCGAGCTCACAAATCGCCATGGAAGACATTGTCCCAACTGGATGGGATGAACATTATGATGACAATTTTACTCCTGAAAACACCAGGGAAACACCAAATAACGAGGTTTACTTTCTGTCACAGTACACTACTCAGCAGACTGCACAAGTCTCCCTCAAAGACATCATCCCGACTGGATGGGACGACCTTATCGAGTATCTCGCTCAGCCAACAGAGGTACCTCAACCTGGATCCTCATATCCAACAGATCATCCTACTTATCCTGAAAGATCACCGGCTCATTTCCCCACTAATGAAATCAATGCTGTGGAAGATGAAGAAGACAACTGCAACTGGAACAGCTGGATACTCCCTGCTCACAAAAATGGATTGAACAACTGGAAAACTGAGGATGTGATCTCCTTCGATCAGGAATTCACATTCACGTTGGATCCAGTCGATAACGATTCTGCTATTGCCCGTCATGACTTTGAAAATCCGATCTACCAAACTGAGGACGAAAGTGAGGAAGATTGTGAAGTACCAAGAGAACTTGTAAGGATGCTAGAACAAAAAGAGAAGGCTATACAGCCTCATGAGGAACCAATTGAGGTTATCAACTTGGGCAGCAACGAAGAAAAGAAAGAAGTCAAAATAGGGGATAATTTAGAACACAGTGTCAAGCAAAGACTGATTCAAATGTTGCAAGACTACGTCGAGATATTCGCCTGGTCCTATGAAAATATGCCAGGCCTTGACACGGACATTGTGGTTCATCGCCTGCCAATCAAAGAAGGTAGCACTCCAGTCAAGCAGAAACTACGAAGGAGTAGGCCTGATATGTAAAAAAAAGATCAAAGACGAGGTTGAAAAGCAATTCAATGCCGGCTTCCTGAAAGTTGTAAGTTATCCTCCTTGGATAGCTAACATCGTGCCCGTACCTAAAAAAGACGGGAAAGTCAGAATGTGTGTAGACTACAGAGATCTAAATCGGGCAAGCCCCAAAGATGATTTCCCTTTACCTCACATCGATGTACTGGTTGATAATACCGCACAATGCAAGGTATTCTCCTTTATGGATGGATTCTCAGGGTACAATCAAATCAAGATGGCACCCGAAGACATGGAAAAAACAACCTTCACAACACCCTGGGGAACCTTTTGTTACAAAGTAATGCCCTTTGGTTTAAAGAACGCGGGAGCAACCTATCAACGTGCAATGGTAGCTCTATTTCATGATATGATTCATCAGGAGATAGAGGTGTATGTCGATGATATGATTGCAAAGTCCAACACCGAAGAAGAACATCTGGGTCATCCACACAAGCTGTTTGACAGACTCAAGAAATACAGGTTGCGACTGAATCCAAATAAGTGTACCTTTGGAGTAAGATCCGGCAAACTCTTAGGTTTCATCGTCAGTAGCAAAGGTATTGAGGTTGATCCGGCCAAGGTCAAAGCCATTCAAGAAATGCCTATATCCCGTACCGAGAAACAAGTCAGAGGATTCTTGGGACGTCTGAATTACATGGCCCGATTTATTTCCCACATGACCACTACTTGTGTGCCGATCTTCAAACTGTTGAAGAAAGATCAAGTGGAAAGGTGGAATGACAAATGCCAGTTAGCCTTTGACAAAATCAAAGAGTATCTCCAAAAACCGCCAATCTTGTTACCACCTGTGGAAGAAAGACCTCTGATAATGTACCTAACTGTGTTAGAAGATTCACTGGGGTGTGTACTGGGGCAACATGACGAGTCCGACCGAAAGGAGCATGCAATCTACTATCTTAGCAAAAAGTTTACCGATTGTGAAACAAGATACTCACTACTCGAAAAAACTTGTTGTGCCTTAGCATGGGCGGCTCGCCGACTAAGACAGTATATGCTAAATCACACCACTTTCCTAATCTCCAAAATGGATCCTATCAAGTACGTGTTCGAAAAACCTGCTCTCTCTGGAAGAATAGCAAGATGGCAAATGATCCTAACAGAATATGACATTCAATACACTTCACAAAAAGCAATCAAAGGAAGTGTGGTAGCTGATCATCTGGCTCATCAAGCAGTGGATGATTATCAAGCATTGAACTTTGACTTCCCAGACGAGGACATTATGCTAGTCAATGACTACAAACAACCAGGACCAGAAGAAGGAGCCGAGCCAGGATCCCGGTGGACTATGGTTTTTGACGGAGCTTCTAACGTACTTGGCAATGGCATCGAAGCTGTGATCATTTCTCCTGCAGGAGGTTATACACCATTCACTGCCAGATTATGCTTCAACTGCACTAACAATATAGCCGAGTACGAAGCATGTATTCTGGGTCTCAAAGCTGCAATCGATCTAAGAATCAAGTTCCTGAAGGTCTACGGAGACTCGGCCTTGGTAATTTACCAAGTCAAAGAGGAATGGGACACGAAGCACCCGAATCTAATTCTTTACAAAGAATATGTGCTGAGTCTGATTCCTTATTTCGAAGAAATCACTTTTGAACACATCCCACGCGAGGAAAATCAACTAGCTGATGCCTTGGCTACCATGTCATCCATGTTCAAAGTCAGGTGGGACAATGAGGCGCCGACGATCACCATTTACAGACAAGATGAACCATCCTACTGCAATGAGATCAATGCCGAAGGAACGGGAGAAAAACCATGGTTCCATGAAGTAAAAAGATATCTCGAAACTTAGGAGTACCCTGAAGGGGCATCCATCAACGACAGAATGTTTCTAAGGAGGTTTGCCGCCAAATTCTTTCTAAGTAATGGAACCCTATACAAACGCAACCATGACTCGACTTTACTTCGTTGCGTAAACAAGAAGGAAGCAGAACAGATTATGGAAGACATACACGATGGTGCCTTTGGTACTCATTCAAGTGGACATACAATGGCTAAAAAGATCCTCAGAGCAGGTTATTACTGGTCTACCATGGAGACGGACTGTCATCATCATTCCCGAACCTGCCACGAATGTCAGATATATGCAGACAAGGTACATGTACCTCCAGTCCCGTTAAACGTCCTGACAGCTCCTTGGCCTTTTGCAATGTGGGGTATTGATATGATTGGAGAAATCAAGCCCACTGCCTCCAACGGACATCGTTTTATCCTGGTCGCCATTGACTACTTCACAAAATGGGTAGAAGCAGCTTCATTTGCTTCTGTCACCAAGAATGTTGTAGCCCGGTTTATCAAGCACAATCTCATTTGTCGGTATGGCATCCCTGAACGGATCATCACAGACAATGGCACAAATCTAAACAACAGAATGATTACTGAACTTTGCACACAGTTCAAGATAAAACATCATAATTCTTCTCCATATCGACCAAAGATGAATGGCGCAGTGGAAGCTGCCAATAAAAACATCAAGAAAATCATACAAAAGATGACAGTAACCTACAAAGACTGGCATGAGATGTTACCTTTTGCTCTTCATGGTTATCGCACATCTGCGCGTACTTCAACAAGGGCAACTCCATTCTCCTTAGTCTATGGTATGGAGGCAGTTCTTCCAATTGAAATTCAGATTCCTTCCCTAAGGATTATGAAAGAAGCCGATCTAGACGAAAACGATTGGATTCAGACTCGGTTGGACCAGATAAACTTGATTGATGAGAAGAGGCTCGCAGCTATTTGTCATGGTCAATTGTACCAAAAGCGTATGATCAAAGCCTTCAACAAGAAAGTCAAAAGTCAAGCATACCAAACCGGCGGCTTGGTTGTCAAACGCATCATCTTACCACAAGGTGATCCCAGAGGCAAGTGGACTCCCACTTATGAGGGACCATTTGTAATCAAGAAAATATTCTCCGGCGGTGCCATGTTGCTTACCACCATGGATGGCGAGGATTTCCCACACCCTGTGAATGCGGACGTAGTCAAAAAATACTTCGCTTGAAAAGAAAAGCTCGCTAAGTTGAAAACCTGAAAGGGCAACTTAAGCAAAAAATGAGCGTCTCGATGGATTGAAAACCCGAAAGGGCGGTCCTGGCAAAAATTAGAGACTAAATAATACTATCCCGGTAGGCTGAAAACCTGAAAAGGCAGCCTAGGCAAAAGTTAGGGAATAAAGCGTACAACTATGTTCTGTATAGCTGCCTATTCACATTCAAGATTCAACACATCAAAGACACCGATCAGTCCAATTACTTTCTTCCAACAAGTGAGGGATGAGATGCTCGAAGACAGATTGGCAATAGCAGAATTGAAACTTGACTGGATTGTTTTCACATAGCTATTTCGCTTTATAAATATTTTTCAAATCTTTATGACAATTTCCTACTACTAGGATTGTTGTCTCCCTGTACTAATCCGCCTATCATGGCTCTTTTTCAAAAATCAGTGCAGTTTAGGCTCAAAATCAACATTTTCACTTTTTCTGTTTTGAATACGTAAACGTCCCAATGATAATTTTGAATGAACATGTGCATTTGAATATGATTGATGTTTACCAGGAAAAACAGGAACAACATTCAGGTAATGTCCCAATCATTTGGACATCATCCCGAAACCAGCATCAGAAGAAAATCCCCAAGAGAAATGCATTTCTCAGCAAATTCCTCGATAAGATTTTTCTCTCCAAACGAAGTGATTCGAGAAATCTTATCCCCCAGCAGGGCTGTTCCAAATTACTATCTCCAGAAGGTGTGGTCTCCACACCAGGACTTGGTCAAATAGTGCATCGGAGGATTATGCATCTTCCTTATTCCCACTCAAAAGATCATCAGCAATCACAATACCTTCGTCTCCAGATGACTGACTAGTTGGGATTTATTTTCCCAATCATACATCATACATCATACATCATATATCATACATCATACATCATACATCATACATCATACATCATACATCATACGTCATACGCATATTCATACACAGCATATAATGTTTCATGACAAACGCATACATAACATGCATATTTCTCCTTTAGTTAGAGAATCTCATGCATTACATACATCACGCCATTGCATATCACTAACTTGATTTTTCAGGCAGACGGATGTCTTCAACAAAGATGTTCTCAATCACATACAGTGTTCCCCTTGAACTCTATTCAAATAAGCAGTCCTCTCAGATATAATCAAGCCAAGGATTCATTCTGAAGAGATCTCTCTTTTCAAATCACTTATCAACTCAAAAACAAGCAACAAAGATCTAAAGCTGATACCTCAGACGGTTCCAGAACGATCTACCATCGAAGATCTAAAGCTGATACCTCAGACGGTTCCAGAACGATCTACCATCGAAGATCTAAAGCTGATACCTCAGACGGTTCCAGAACGATCTACCATCGAAGATCTAAAGCTGATACCTCAGACGGTTCCACAACGATCAACTTTCAAAATCTAAAGCGGAAAAACTTTGGACAGTTCCGTAACGATCATCCTCCTAGACTTAAAACGGTAACCTTGAACGGTTCCGAAACGGTCGACGCAGAGGTTCTCAAATCCTTCATCAAGATATAATCAATGGATTCATTCTGGTGAACAAACCATCAACACAATTGCCAGATGGCATCTGAAAGCCCATCTCAGGTAATGTTTCAATCTTCCAACCACATTTCTCAGACAACATTCAAAGACAAATTCCAACACCACTCCTGATGGAGGTAAGTGCAAATTTTCAGGGCATCTAAAATATTCAATCATCTTCCACCTTCAGATTTCAGACAATCTCTTCAGGTTTAAGAAGATTGAATAGGGGCAACTGTTATACCCCAAAATTTGCCCGCATCTTTTTTCAAGAAAACTTCAATCTAAAAATTAAGAGTTTCATATAATCTTGGATTTTCACATCCTGATTTATGAATACTTGATTTTTAGAATTTTTTCTTATACAGTATTTTGGCTTGCTGTTGAATTTATTCTTACGCAAACGCCAGTTACTGTTTATTACTTCACACACGCTATTTATTTGATATTTATTTACAGATAAATATTACTGACGCAATTGGTACAGAGTTAAATCTTTTGCAGGCGTAGAGTCCGGGATTCAGACTGTACTGGTAATAAGTAAATTATTATTAATTTTTGTTTCCCACTAACTTTTGTACTATATTCCATTATTTTCAAAATCTCTTTTCAAATCTCTTTTTCAAAAATCAAATCTTAACTTTATTCTACACATCTCTCTTTTTCCCAACACTATCATACACTTTCTTTCAAATCTTACTTCCACTCAAATTTTCCTTTTGTACGGAATCACTTCATTCCCCAACGTCTCTATCCCTCTTTTCATTCTATAAATACCTCTCATTTTTTTCATAAAATCTCACATCAAATTCTAAATCATTTCTCAAATTTCTACTTCATATCCATTCTCTCCTCCTCCCCGGCAAAATGGCGAAGCGGATGGAAACATGTTTTCATATGGTCATCACCATTGCTACGGTGATCATGTCCTTCTTCTGTCTGCATAGTCCTGAAAAATGTGGACCTGCGATGGTTACACTCCCAATCATCTATTTTCTGTTGGTCATAGCATGGGTTATTAATCGTCATTCTTAAAGTTTGCCGTATCTCTTATTTTCTTAAATGTACCGTTTATTCGTCGTACTGTTCATTATAGTATGTAATGTTTGTACTGTCAGTATTAAATGTTGTACTATTTGTCATACTGTTGCTTAATTATTCAGATAATATTTTGTGTGTTTTCTGCCAGTTAAATATTTATTTTTCTGTGCATTAAATGATTTTCAGGGTTATTATCGGTAATTTTGCTCGTGTACAGTAAATATTAATTATTTATTATGTCTGTGTTTTTTAACAAGTCATGTAAATAAACTTTCATCTTTCACATAAAACAAAAACAACAAAAAGAAAATTAACTTTGACTGTTGATTTTTCACTCTAACTGTTACATGCCTGAATAGTCAGTTGACAGTCAAACTGCTGACAGTACAATTCTCCGTGTTTTGTACCATCAATCAAATCAAACTTTTGCATTTCAAAATTCCAAGATTTTTGTCCTAGAAGTCTTCTGAATATCACATGATTAGCAGAGACTCAGCACTGCACAAAAATCAGGTACGCTTAATTGTCTCCTACACAAACAGTCCCTGATTAGGGTTTCTTGTTTTTTCAGGAGAAACAAGTTTTTGAGACCTCAAATGGATTTCATGGACCTCCATATAACTCAAAGTACCATCATACAAATTTTCAAACTTCAATTCACTCAGACGCACCGTCAGCAGCTCAAATAGTCAACAAACGACCCGTTTGACCATAAAAGTCAACAGACAGTCAAAAATGAAATTTTTTGTCAACATCCATATTTTGTCAAAGGATTAATCATTTGATCATTGGATGATCATAATTCATCAAGGAAAGATCAAAAATCAACAAAACCCTAAGATTCAAAATTAGGGTTTTCTCCTAAAAAGTCAACTGAACTTTGACTGGTCATAACTCTCTCATCCTTCATCCAAAAAATTCAAACCAAAGCTCATTTTGAAGGAAATTCAATTATCTTTCAAATTCAATTGGTCCCATGGTCATTAGGTTAATCATTTGAAAAATATGAACCAAGACATTACAGGTCATTTTCAAAGTCAACAAAAAGACACTTTTTTCAAAAGGATACACAAGGAGCATCAAAAATCATTTTGACATGAGACCAAAGACATTGGTTAGAGGACTCTTTGAGGTTTCCAAAAAGTGAAAGATCTCCTTCATATGACAAAAATTGAGGGATTTACACCTTGTTGAAGTTGGCTAAATTTTGGGAAAATGCATAAAACCAACATTGCTCAAAAATGTATTTTTTCCAAATGGGGCCAAGTTTTCATAGTTCAAACATGTTTACCATGATATAATGGGCCTCCCACAACCAAGACAAAGCCCACACCATTTTTATTCATTTTTGGTTTAATTTTATCCTATTTTAAGATTAAATGAAAATGGAAATTGGAAGGATAATGCATAGCTTAGTTTCTAAGCATGAATCATCAAAGAATCTTTAATTTTCTGCAGAAGATTGAAGTACAAGGCAAGAGAAGTGAAGAGGAGCAAGACTTGGTCAACAATTCAAAGATTTTTAATATTTAAAAATCAAGAATTCAACAAAGGCAATCAATGCTTCTTGGCTTAGTTTCTAAGCACCTCTTGGCCTATAAATGAAGCTGAATACTTCAACAAAAAAACACACGAAATTATAGCCAAGGCATAGCAAGAAAACTCACCAATATTCTCTCAAAATTCCATAACTTTGTAATTTTCAATTTCCATATTCCAATCATTATCAATACAAACTATCACTTTCAATCTTCTCCTAAGGTGGCATAGAGTAAGAATGAACTCATAATATGGTCCTATAAGAGTTATAACACGTGTATAGTACTCTTCACTTTCATACATAATTAATTTTCGTTTTCATACATTTAATCAATATCAATGTAGTCTAATCATTCTAATGAGTTCATGAGGTCCCATAAGGTAGATCTGGGCCCTAACATGTTAGCTCCCACGTGAGAATCATCCCATGCCATTAACAAGTGCTCATGCATGTTCAAACTTCAACTCCATCGAACCCATGGCTACAGCGCTCAAACAATGAAACTAATACCATATTTGGACTCAGAGCATCCTAATTAGGGGATCTGGGTCATTTGTTACTCTTCCTAATGTTTGTTCTTGCAGGTTTGTGGAGCTACCAAAAATGGTGTTTTTTATCGTAAAAATAGAGGGGGTTTAAAACCGCCGCTATCTATGTTAAAAAATGAAGGTGACGGAGGTTGAAGACGACCACGCGTCCAAGCGTGGTTTGTCAGTCAAAGCTGACTCTTCCCTCCACTCGCGTGGCTCCTCATCATTGGCAGGTCAACTAGTCTTCCATCCACGCGTGCACTTGTGGGTCCCAGTCAGAAAGTTTGAATTCTCCTTGAATTCAGCGCATGTTCGCCACCATCATATCATGTTCCCTCACGATCTGAGCCCTTGGATCATCTCAACTTTTCATCCAACGCACCAGACAAGTGGTCCATACCATGGACTCATCAGCATCACACACCTGATTATTTTACTTTCTATTATTCTATTTTTATTTTAATTTCCTTGCAAAATTAATTAAAAATAGTTTTAAAAATCCAAAAAATACACAAAAAATATTTTTAAGTTTCTAAAATAATATTTTATTTTCTGATATAAAAATATTTTATTTTTCTTCATAATTTAAATATTTTGTATAATTAATTAGATAATATGCATATATTTATCTTTTAATTATTTTCAACCAATCAAAAATCATAAAAAAATTGTTCTTTATATTAAATATTGTTTATATATCATAGGCTAATTTTGTACATATTTAGAATAATTTTCTCTTTAAGTTTTAATTATTTGTGTAATTATTTATATAATTATGTGTTAATTAACTTAATCAATTTCAAATCAATTTCAAAAATCCCAAAAAAAATTAGTTTTGTTTTAAAATTAATTAACAAGCATTTTGAACATATTTTGAACTTAATTTTTAGGTTTGAAATTTATTTTCATCTTTTTTCCTCATTTTAATTTAATTAATCATGCATTAATTATAATTAAAATCAATCATAAAAAATCCAAAAACATTTCTTTTATTTTCTTGCAATTTAAATTCCTAGATAAATGTATAGGTTGTCAAATTCATGTAAATAGCGTAGTTTACATTTCCTGCACAATCGATGTAATAGCGTAGATTTACTTTCCGCATTTTACATTTCCGCATTTTAAATTCCAGTACATATAAATTGCGTGTATGCCAAAGATAAAATTGAATCGTTAGATCACTAACTTCAAAGATAAAATATCTGAATCCAAACACAATCACACTTGCACCTCTTAGGGTAATCCCTTTCTCATTCTTTTCAAAATCAAAATCAAATTCTATTATTTCAAACACAAAATCGAACTTTTGTTTATATCCGGTGAAAGGATAGATTTTTAAAGGAAAAAGGATAAAGACCTTATAACTCAGGGTAGACCTCCTAATTTGCTTGCTCAAATCAAAACAAACAAATCTCTCATATATCATTGTTTTTCAAAATAAAACTTTCAAAAAGACAATACTTTGTATATATCCAAACAAGGATCATTACGAAGTTAACGTTCTTTTTTCAAAAACATCTTTTGAAAGATAAAAACACTTTGTATACATCCGCACAAGGATCATTACAAAGTCAATTTACAAAGGTATTTGGAACCACATACGAGCATTTCAAGGCAATCAAAAAGTAATTGAAAACAAGTGAGCTAAGCAAATTAAAGAGCCCATGGATAACCATGGATACAAAGGGTGCTAACACCTTCCCTTTGTATAACCTACCCCCTTACCCAGAATTTCTTAAAGGTCTTTTTTCTGTTTCTTTTATAAACCTTTCCTTAATTGGATAAAATAAAAGGTCGGTGGCGACTCTCTGATTTTCAAAAATACAAAAGCAGAAACAAAAAAGAGTCAGTTCGCGTATCTCTCCACGAGAGGTATGGCAAAAAACCGAGCGCACGACACTATGATTTGATATAACTTGTTTCGAAATATTATTAATGTTCTAGAAATAACATTTTAAAATGATAAGTGATCAGCACACGTTGCTTGTACGGGAACAATTAATTTGAGTCAATGTAGAAGACAATCAATTGAGGTGATTTTCAAAAATAAAATATTAAAGGATCACAAAAAAACAGAAATGGTAACAAAGTGATAGCTTCATTCTTGAGATGAACATGTCTTGAATGGATACTGATAATGCATACTCAAAAATATAGAAAAAAACTGATTTATGTCTTTCAAAATGCTGATAATGCATACTAACTAATAGAAAAAAAACTGATTGATACAACGTTGGGAGTCTCCTTTGACATTGATGTTCTTATATTCTTTATTTATCGCTTGTTCCTGTCCTAAAGTTAAGCCGCAATACTCAGCAACATTGTTGGTTTCATATCCCAGTCCTTCGCGAAACGATACAAATGCGGAGAAATAAACATGAGTAAATTGCATCTTAAAAAAATACAATCTAATTAAATTGTTGCATTAGTTTAATACCACACTCCCTTCTTCATCAAGTAGTACAACTCCTGCACCAGCTGGTTTAAGATTTTCACGGGAGGCCACCATCGACATGAAGGGTATAAAAATGCTGCAAATAAGATATATAACTATGGAGTTAACAAATGATTGTCAAAACTATACAAATTATTTCTAAAAATTAAGAAAGCAATTCATGTGGAGCTTGAACAGGCGTGAAATGTATAGTGTACTGTTAATTGAAGAATAAACTAAATGAGAAGTTGTATGTGTGAATAAACATCTAAGTCACAGTATTAATTTCAACCCACAAGAAGATCTCCATATTATTCTTATGTTGAAATCAAAACAACAACCCACAAGCAGATCACCATCTTCTTCTTCCCTTGAAATCGAAACACAACCCAGAAACAGATCTACATGAAAGAAGGAAGAAGCAAAAATAAGATGGAGAAACCAAAAACAAATAAGTGACAAATCAGTTGAAAGGAAAAATAAATTGCTTAACTTACAGTACACCGAAAAGAAAAGAAAGAAGAAATATTGCCCAGCAAGTTGGTTCCACCGTGATTGTTAGCCTATCTTGTTCAGTTTACAACCTTGTAACTCCTTGTAGTCCTGCAATAGCATCCTTGAGACTTTGCAGCTCTACCAAATCTATCACTTGATCCACAAATTATTGAAAACATCAATTAATTCAAAATGTTTTATTTCTAATCCTTCAGCTATGTATGCAAACAATATATTCTTATGTAAAACTAATTTTGAATACTAACATTGCATATTTTGTTTTCTCTTTTAAGAAAAGAAGAATTAAAAGATATAGTTGTGAACATTGCATATTAACTTGAGGTGAATGAAAGGGCAGTTTGTTCACAGCAACCAGAAACTCTTCGCTTGAAATCTAAACCACAGCCCATAAAGAATCTACATCTTCTTCTTTTGATTGAACTCAAAATTACAGCCATCAAGCATATCTGAAACTTTAAAAGGAATTGCAAAAAAGGTATATCATATCTGAAACTTAAAAGGAATAGCTTTAAAAGGTATTTTTAGGGTTCCAGGAAAAAAGAAGGAGAAGAGATCTAGATCGGACAAGATGATGAGAGAGAATGGAGGAAGTTGTCTTGTTACAGCTTTTTGAATGAATAATGAGAGGGAAACAAAACCCATGGAAAAGAGTTTTATGAGAGCTTGAAAATATCTATCGGTTAATACATGTATTAACAAACAATCAATAGGGAAATGAAAAGAGGGTGCCACTTGGAAGAATGGTAAAAGCTGATTGGTGGGAATAAATTTTGATTTAGCAAATTACAATAAAGGGCATTTCTTAGTGCAACAAATATTTTGGTTAAGGGTAATTTAGAGTGTTAAGTGGCATGTAATATTATTAGTTAGGTAGGTGACTTCATTTATAAAATTGTTTTTGTTAAAAAAAATAACTAATGATTAAAATACAAGAATATATTTAGTCGTTATAAAATTGTTTTTTTTTTCAATAATGGTTAAAATACAATACAAAGAATGTGCTTTAATTTATTTAAATAAATGTTTTTGTCAAACAACGTTAGAGATTTTTTTGATCATTATTATGTACCAAATTGATAGTTTAGATTTTAATCTTAGTGTAGATGTCAAATAATTACATAAATCAACTGAGTGAAAAATAGAGAGAGAAAATGAATTTTAGGGATAAACATAATTGAAAAAGAAATTAAATAAATCATAAATAAGAGAGAGAATAAGTTTTAATATTAAATTATATATATATATTATTAATTAAAGTTAAGTCTCTTACACAATTTTTTAGCACCAAACTAAGGATAATTATGTAATTTGTTATTCATATATTTATTTATTTTATTTTATTATTTACACCACTAATCAATTATTTTCTTATTCTTTTATTTTAATTAATAAACTATTATTTCTTTGATAACTATTCACTAATTAACCATTTTTGTAATATCCCGATCTTTTGACACCGATAATTATCATTTAAATGAGTAAATGGTAATTAGAGAGAGATCATTGGTCTTATTCTCTATTAATCTAAGAATGATTATTAGAAGAATTAGTGGAGTGGTTAGAAACAAAGAGGATTGGTTAGAATGGAACTAAATGGCATTGTTGTGAATAAAGATTAGTTGAAGGGGCAAATTGGACAATAAATATCACTTGCATGAGAACTTAAGGCATTGTTTGGTGTTGGACTTTCTAAATCAGAAATTGTAGAGAAAGAAAGGAAGAATAACTTAAGAGCAAGAGGAGAAGAAAGTTCACATCTCCATTTTCGTATTCCATGGTGCAGCTCCACTAAATCAGGTATATCTCTCTGCTCGTAAATCCGATTGAGCTGATTCTGGTCCCATTGGAAAGCTAACGAATTTCTCTTCGATTTGCACCTATGGTTCGCGTTCAGAGCTTCTGTTTTGGAGGAGAAAACTGAGCTTGAAGTTGTGTCAGTCATGCTGAATGTGAAGAAGAGTGGGCTACGGATTTGGTGAAGATGAAGTGAAACTTTGACTGTGGTGGGAGTTCAATGGCAGCAAGAACATGATCTTAACCTCCATTAAATCCAAGGTGAGTCCTTAGTTAGAGACTTTGGGGAAAATTATGGGAATTGCATGTTTGGGGTTTAGGGATTGTGAGACAAATCCATGAAATTCATGATGCTAAAACATGTTATGTGATAATTGTTGGTTGTTTGTGATGCATATTACTGTTATATGTTGTAATTTGACACATGCAGGTGGATTATAGGAGTTAGAATACCCCCATAGCGGAACTGGTGCGTTCTGCATTTTTCTGATTCTGCTATGGTCCGCTAAGCGGGCTAAGGCCGCTTAGCGGATGATGAACATTTTTCCAGAAAATCGCGAGTCCGCTAAGCGGACGTGAGGCCGCTAAGCGGAAGGTGCTGTTTGTGGAAAAATAAAATATCGCGAATCCGCTAAGCGGACAGGAGCCGCTAAGCGGAAGATGCTGATTGCAGAATTCTGTTTCTTACCCCTTGAGTGCAGTTCTGGTTTTCATCCGTAACCGGACTCCTCCCTTATTGTTTATGCGTACCTCTTGGTAGTATGTGACGCTGTTAAGTATTTAATTTCAATACTTCCATTTTATTATTTGGAAATTGTGAATTATGCATGATTTGAATGTGATAGTGTAACTACCATTATTTGTTCCTTAATGCTTGATGAATGCAATGTGATGGAACATGGAAATGTGGTGATATCCAAATGTTTTGGTTAAACATTCGGATTGAATTGTCTTATGACCTTACGCTTGTTGTGTGTGCGTATGCCTGAATCGAAGTGACCGGGGGCTAGATTGGGATATACCTCTTACTATGAAGTCAAGGTATTTTCCCGGACCATGGAGTCCGTAGAATAGTCCGATGATGTGATCAAAGGTCGCGCACCTGAGCTACCGTTGCAGTGTGCTAGTGAGTTTCCGTACGGGGTTTTACTCACTTGGCGTTAAAACACTTGCGTGCTCGGTATGGTGGGATTATGTGGCCACGTAGGCCAATACATTTTCGGTAACTCACCTCTAGTGAAGTCATGTAGACTACTACTAGGCTTTCGCCCGGTGAACTCATGCGTCAAGATGGCGGTTCGGTACTTGGTGTTAACACACGTGCGTAAAGATGGTTACCGGGACAATGACGCCATTTCGGCTAATGTCATCTCGCGGCCAGATAGGCTTGTGCGAACCCGCTTAACTACTCTTGCAGTGTGCTTGTACGAGTCTCTTGACAATAGGCATGGGTGAACCCATCGAGGGTGCGTTCATTCTATAATCTAGTCGAGGTTTGTAACGACTTCTGGATTCCCCGTACATGGGTATGGGTTTTGGCATACTTGTTTGTCGATACTTGTGTATGATGAGTCCTATGGTGGACGATTCCTTGTTTTCTCCGTACGTGTACCGGATGTGAGGATAACCCCGAATCAATGGTGGATTCGGTTTTGATGCATGTACCCTGTAGATCCGAGTGGACCCATAGGATAGGAGGACTCACTGAGATTTAGTAATCTCACCCCAATCAACTTATATTTTTTCAGGTGCAGTTTAGTAGCGTTTGACAGATAGCAGGTTCGGATTGATGACTTAAAGTGGTGATGGCTCGGAGACCTCGTCAGATCTCATTTTCCGCTGTGCAGATCCATTGAAGACACATGTTTTGTAATTATCAATATTATTTCATGTTGTATTTATATGGATCATCTTGTATCTTTGGCTTTTGTATGTACTCAAATACCAATTTTTAACGTCACATGCATAATATACTAGTCAATTATGTATAGGGTGTTACAGTTGGTATCAGAGCAGGTCGATTCTCGGCCGAGCCATGAGACATCACTAGCAAATCCTTTCCTCCTCACATGTGTGCGTTGATAGCCTGATTTTACTAGTATCTCATTCAGTCGTTGAACTTGATCCACTCATCGACTGAGTGTGGGACGGTAAAATTACGGCAGGGCCGCCACGAGGACTCGTAAACCCGTAAGTGTTGTGAACCCAAGTAGTTGGAGTGGGATGAGTAATGGATTGTTTGGACGTTGTAAGTGGATGATATTGGAGTCTTCAAGCTTATGGAGAGTGTTCGACGCGAAGTAGGGGTACTCGAACTGCCAAGGTATGGATTGAGACAACTAGAACCCCCAGGATTTTGATTGGACGAAGTGAAATTTTCTCTAAGTCTTGGTAACGGTAAACAGTATTGAGTAGGAGCCTTGTAAGTGAGATTCTCCGAAGGTGTTGAGCTGGGAATTAGTAGAATTCAGTACCGATGATGCTGCCGGTGTTAAGTGCGACTGATGAGCTGATAGGATAGAATGACCTTTGGAAATGCGGATAGAAGAGTTAGACCTTTATGATTGCGCTGGTACGGACAGTAATTGGATGGATGAAGTATTAGATCCTGATCCAACTTGAAGTACCCTAAGCGAGAGTAGTTACCTAGTAGATGTTGGTGGAATGTATGAGTGTGGTAACTTAAGATTGGCGAAGCTTGAATACCTTGTCGGTGGAAGAGGGCATGCATTTCCGTTCTTATCGTTTTGTATTTAAGTTCTAGAACTACGCTAGATGGAATATGAAATGATGTAGAAGTGTGAAATGCAGTGACCTAAGTTCTTGTTAGTTGTTGTTTGTCTGACCCCGAGTGAAGCCATAGAACTACGCTTGGCGTTGGGCGTTCAGGCGAGTAAGAACTAAGATCTATCTAGAACGTCAGTAGGATGATCGCAGTTGATTCGAATGTTAGGAACCATAGTATTCCTATCTGGACTGAATTATCCTTGGAATCTCATGCATGCGTGGGACGAGTGGGTACGCGCACTGCATGGTAATCCGAAGTTGAACTTTAAATCTTCGTGCTTGGCGTTTTGGCGTTCCGAGTAAGTAAACCTTGATGTGTAGCACTCTCAGGTTTTAGCATCCTGAGGAGTGTGATTCGGAGGACTTGAGGAGCGATGAATCTGTTGGAGGCCTGTTCAGACACTTGTCGGTTGCAACTATAGGATACGCGTGGGGATCATTATACGCCACTGAGGTAGTTTATCGGGATACATGGCCTCGGAGTTAGACCACCATGTTGGTACTACCTGACGGGTATAATGCCACAGTATCGCTATCGTGCACAAAGATGCGTGAGTCATCTTTTTCCGACATGTGTGGGACAAAGGTGACCTGAAGCTCAAGGTAGAACTCTGATTTGACACTTGTGAGATGCAGATCCAGACTCTCATAAGGTATGTGGGATAAGGATCCATACGTCGCGCTCGATAGTAGAGGAATGACTAGACAGCCGATGGTGAAATGGATCAAGATCCAATACTATACTTATGGAGACCCTGAGTGATCGTGATCGCGTGAGTTAGTATCGGATTGTACCTTGGGATGTTCTCGTTTCATTAAGTGTTAAGTTGGAAATTTTGCATGAGTGTCTAAAGTGGGACTCATGTGCGGTCATGATGTCCTGGTCAGCATGGTGAGTGGCTATCATGTATCATTGGCGACCGGTAATGGAATATGCGAATTGTGTCTCGGACTAGTTCGATGTATGATGTGTCTGGTAAGGTGTTGCTAGATACTCTGAGTGGAGAAGTGTTAATCTTGGTAAAGCATGGACATTTTGGTTTGAGAATTGGTAAGGAGTTTATAAGAGAGATGTTCGAAGTGCAAAGTGCAAGGTGCAATTTCTTGCATTGTGGCTACACTCAGACCGTTGGAAGCCCTGCAATGAAGGATGCAGCTGCCAAGGAAGTCAGTTTAACGTCAGATTCAGAGATAGAGCAGACATTAAATGATTGTGTTGATATAGTGTGGCTATGGGAGGATTGTTATATCAGTAAGTCGCACGAGTTATCAGAGGTGATACTACGCTAAGAGAATGAAGGTGTATGGTTGGGTAGAAGTTGTGTAAAACTGCTAGAGTTATCATGAGCTGCAGTACATCGTGAAGGGTTCGATATGCCGGTTGAGCAACAAGATTGGTTGGACTGAAAAACATAGCAGTTGTACGCTGTGGAAACCAGTGACAAGGACGAACCTCTAAGTCAGTGAGTATTTGTGTTCAATGTCCTGAGATCGAAACGTGTACCTAAGTTGTGGTCGATGAGCTATACGGAATGGCAGAGTAAGTAGAAGCTTGATTCTGGAGAGTATGCAACTTTGAAGAGTAGTCGCCGATGATGGATGTATATGGAGTCCTGGCCCGTGTTGTATTTGGACAACTGTAGATAAGGAATTATTGTGTATTAATGGAAACTAAGTGAATTATGGATATAACGTGACTCAGAGGATTTCAAGGTGTGTGACTTGTTGGAATCAGAGTAGTGCAACGGATCAAGGAAGAATCAGATAACTTTGAGGTAGGGACGAACGAACTATTTGTAGGATTTTTATGTTGGGATGAAAGTATCTTCCTAAGGGAAATTGTCGAAGCAGTGTTTTGTTCATTCCAGTCTCTCGAGGATCCACCATAAACTCGAGAGGTGTTGTCAATGGACCAGCTTGGGAATACATTTTGTGGATGGCATGCGGTCCGATGTTCGTAGGTCATCAGTTTAGCTTGCAAGTCACAAGGGTTGGACTGAGTATCAGACCGTCGAAATGCTGAAGGTAAGTGAAGGATTTCAATTGGCACAAGTTCTTCGTGGTTATGTCTTATGCACTGTGAGCGTGCATGAAGAGCTGGACAATGGTCGCAGGTTAATCGATGAAGTCCACCTTTGTGGGCAAAACCTTATGCGAAGTTGTTGGGCATCAATGCTATGGTTGTGGAAGGCTACACCATCGTGGATTGCGGTAATGATAGATACATCTAGGACTGAGGTGAGAATCGAGTAAAGAGGAATAGTTGTATAAGTAGAGGCAAGCTTGGGACAACCATCCTAACACTTTGGGAACCGGAGGTTAAGACCAAGGAATTTGGCTAACACCTAATGACATTGTATGGACTTGAGTGGAGAATAATTTGAAGTGTTGTCGCAGAAGTGACGTTGTGGCAGTAAATTCTCGAACGGGAAGTAATACAAGGAGCTAAGTGAATCAATAAGTGTGTTGGACAAGGGTGAACACAATAGAGTTTGAACAGCAGATATCCAATATGAGTGGATTACTAGGGTTTCTGAAGTTCTGGGGATTCAGGGCAGAGCAGTGAAGGTCAAGGACCCTGGAAGGATATTTCCCCAGGTATGTCAAGACGAAGTATCTGACTAGACGTGTTGCTTGACGGTTAAGGTTTCTAATCATGTATAGTGGGACGCAGGTGTTTTGGCAGATGGTGGTTCTTCGTATGGAATGATCCTCAGACAGAGTAGTGAGATTATCTAAAGACGAATGTGAGTAACACTCTTTCCCTTGATGGATAGATAAGAAGGGTTGGTCTCCGTGGTAACCGGAAGGAATTCGAGGAGGAATTCTAATTAAGGGGGGGAGAATGTAATATCCCGATCTTTTGACACCGATAATTATCATTTAAATGAGTAAATGGTAATTAGAGAGAGATCATTGGTCTTATTCTCTATTAATCTAAGAATGATTATTAGAAGAATTAGTGGAGTGGTTAGAAACAAAGAGGATTGGTTAGAATGGAACTAAATGGCATTGTTGTGAATAAAGATTAGTTGAAGGGGCAAATTGGACAATAAATATCACTTGCATGAGAACTTAAGGCATTGTTTGGTGTTGGACTTTCTAAATCAGAAATTGTAGAGAAAGAAAGGAAGAATAACTTAAGAGCAAGAGGAGAAGAAAGTTCACATCTCCATTCTCGTATTCCATGGTGCAGCTCCACTAAATCAGGTATATCTCTCTGCTCGTAAATCCGATTGAGCTGATTCTGGTCCCATTGGAAAGCTAACGAATTTCTCTTCTATTTGCATCTATGGTTCGCGTTCAGAGCTTCTGTTTTGGAGGAGAAAACTGATCTTGAAGTTGTGTCAGTCATGCTGAATGTGAAGAAGAGTGGGCTACGGATTTGGTGAAGATGAAGTGAAACTTTGACTGTGGTGGGAGTTCAATGGCAGCAAGAACATGATCTTAACCTCCATTAAATCCAAGGTGAGTCCTTAGTTAGAGACTTTGGGGAAAATTATGGGAATTGCATGTTTGGGGTTTAGGGATTGTGAGACAAATCCATGAAATTCATGATGCTAAAACATGCTATGTGATAATTGTTGGTTGTTTGTGATGCATATTACTGTTATATGTTGTAATTTGACACATGCAGGTGGATTCTAGGGGTTAGAATACCCCCATAGCGGAACTGGTGCGTTCTGCATTTTTCTGATTCTGCTATGGTCCGCTAAGCGGGCTAAGGCCGCTTAGCGGATGATGAACATTTTTCCAGAAAATCGCGAGTCCGCTAAGCGGACGTGAGGCCGCTAAGCGGAAGGTGCTGTTTGTGGAAAAATAAAATATCGCGAATCCGCTAAGCGGACAGGAGCCGCTAAGCGGATGATGCTGATTGCAGAATTCTGTTTCTTACCCCTTGAGTGCAGTTCTGGTTTTCATCCGTAACCGGACTCCTCCCTTATTGTTTATGCGTACCTCTTGGTAGTATGGGACGCTGTTAAGTATTTAATTTCAATACTTCCATTTGATTATTTGGAAATTGTGAATTATGCATGATTTGAATGTGATAGTGTAACTACCATTATTTGTTCCTTAATGCTTGATTAATGCAATGTGATGGAACATGGAAATGTGGTGATATCCAAATGTTTTGGTTAAACATTCGGATTGAATTGTCTTATGACCTTACGCTTGTTGTGTGTGCGTATGCCTGAATCGAAGTGACCGGGGGCTAGATTGGGATATACCTCTTACTATGAAGTCAAGGTATTTTCCCGGACCATGGAGTCCGTAGAATAGTCCGATGATGTGATCAAAGGTCGCGCACCTGAGCTACCGTTGCAGTGTGCTCGTGAGTTTCCGTACGGGGTTTTACTCACTTGGCGTTAACACACTTGCGTGCTCGGTATGGTGGGATTATGTGGCCACGTAGGCCAATACATTTTCGGTAACTCACCTCTAGTGAAGTCATGTAGACTACTACTAGGCTTTCGCCCGGTGGGCTCATGCGTCAAGATGGCGGTTCGGTACTTGGTGTTAACACACGTGCGTAAAGATGGTTACCGGGACAATGACGCCATTTCGGCTAATGTCATCTCGCGGCCAGATAGGCTTGTGCGAACCCGCTTAACTACTCTTGCAGTATGCTTGTACGAGTCTCTTGACAATAGGCATGGGTGAACCCATCGAGGGTGCGTTCATTCTATAATCTAGTCGAGGTTTGTAACGACTTCTGGATTCCCCATACATGGGTATGGGTTTTGGCATACTTGTTTGTCGATACTTGTGTATGATGAGTCCTATGGTGGACGATTCCTTGTTTTCTCCGTACGTGTACCGGATGTGAGGATAACCCCGAATCAATGGTGGATTCGGTTTTGATGCATGTACCCTGTAGATCCGAGTGGACCCATAGGATAGGAGGACTCACTGAGATTTAGTAATCTCACCCCAATTAACTTATATTTTTTCAGGTGCAGTTTAGTAGCGTTTGACAGATAGCAGGTTCGGATTGATGACTTAAAGTGGTGATGGCTCGGAGACCTCGTCAGATCTCATTTTCCGCTGTGCAGATCCATTGAAGACACATGTTTTGTAATTATCAATATTATTTCATGTTGTATTTATATGGATCATCTTGTATCTTTGGCTTTTGTATGTACTCAAATACCAATTTTTAACGTCACATGCATAATATACTAGTCAATTATGTATAGGGTGTTACAGTTGGTATCAGAGCAGGTCGATTCTCGGCCGAGCCATGAGACATCACTAGCAAATCCTTTCCTCCTCACATGTGTGCGTTGATAGCCTGATTTTACTAGTATCTCATTCAGTCGTTGAACTTGATCCACTCATCGACTGAGTGTGGGACGGTAAAATTACGGCAGGGCCGCCACGAGGACTCGTAAACCCGTAAGTGTTGTGAACCCAAGTAGTTGGAGTGGGATGAGTAATGGATTGTTTGGACGTTGTAAGTGGATGATATTGGAGTCTTCAAGCTTATGGAGAGTGTTCGACGCGAAGTAGGGGTACTCGAACTGCCAAGGTATGGATTGAGACAACTAGAACCCCCAGGATTTTGATTGGACGAAGTGAAATTTTCTCTAAGTCTTGGTAACGGTAAACAGTATTGAGTAGGAGCCTTGTAAGTGAGATTCTCCGAAGGTGTTGAGCTGGGAATTAGTAGAATTCAGTACCGATGATGCTGCCGGTGTTAAGTGCGACTGATGAGCTGATAGGATAGAATGACCTTTGGAAATGCGGATAGAAGAGTTAGACCTTTATGATTGCGCTGGTACGGACAGTAATTGGATGGATGAAGTATTAGATCCTGATCCAACTTGAAGTACCCTAAGCGAGAGTAGTTACCTAGTAGATGTTGGTGGAATGTATGAGTGTGGTAACTTAAGATTGGCGAAGCTTGAATACCTTGTCGGTGGAAGAGGGCATGCATTTCCGTTCTTATCGTTTTGTATTTAAGTTCTAGAACTACGCTAGATGGAATATGAAATGATGTAGAAGTGTGAAATGCAGTAACCTAAGTTCTTGTTAGTTGTTGTTTGTCTGACCCCGAGTGAAGCCATAGAACTACGCTTGGCGTTGGGCGTTCAGGCGAGTAAGAACTAAGATCTATCTAGAACGTCAGTAGGATGATCGCAGTTGATTCGAATGTTAGGAACCATAGTATTCCTATCTGGACTGAATTATCCTTGGAATCTCATGCATGCGTGGGACGAGTGGGTACGCGCACTGCATGGTAATCCGAAGTTGAACTTTAAATCTTCGTGCTTGGCGTTTTGGCGTTCCGAGTAAGTAAACCTTGATGTGTAGCACTCTCAGGTTTTAGCATCCTGAGGAGTGTGATTCGGAGGACTTGAGGAGCGATGAATCTGTTGGAGGCCTGTTCAGACACTTGTCGGTTGCAACTATAGGATACGCGTGGGGATCATTATACGCCACTGAGGTAGTTTATCGGGATACATGGCCTCGGAGTTAGACCACCATGTTGGTACTACCTGACGGGTATAATGCCACAGTATCGCTATCGTGCACAAAGATGCGTGAGTCATCTTTTTCCGACATGTGTGGGACAAAGGTGACCTGAAGCTCAAGGTAGAACTCTGATTTGACACTTGTGAGATGCAGATCCAGACTCTCATAAGGTATGTGGGATAAGGATCCATACGTCGCGCTCGATAGTAGAGGAATGACTAGACAGCCGATGGTGAAATGGATCGAGATCCAATACTATACTTATGGAGACCCTGAGTGATCGTGATCGCGTGAGTTAGTATCGGATTGTACCTTGGGATGTTCTCGTTTCATTAAGTGTTAAGTTGGCAATTTTGCATGAGTGTCTAGAGCGGGACTCATGTGCGGTCATGATGTCCTGGTCAGCATGGTGAGTGGCTATCATGTATCATTGGCGACCGGTGATGGAATATGCGAATTGTGTCTCGGACTAGTTCGATGTATGATGTGTCTGGTAAGGTGTTGCTAGATACTCTGAGTGGAGAAGTGTTAATCTTGGTAAAGCATGGACATTTTGGTTTGAGAACTGGTAAGGAGTTTATAAGAGAGATGTTCGAAGTGCAAAGTGCAAGGTGCAATTTCTTGCATTGTGGCTACACTCAGACCGTTGGAAGCCCTGCAATGAAGGATGCAGCTGCCAAGGAAGTCAGTTTAACGTCAGATTCAGAGATAGAGCAGACATTAAATGATTGTTTTGATATAGTGTGGCTATGAGAGGATTGTTATATCAGTAAGTCGCACGAGTTATCAGAGGTGATACTACGCTAAGAGAATGAAGGTGTATGGTTGGGTAGAAGTTGTGTAAAACTGCTAGAGTTATCATGAGCTGCAGTACATCGTGAAGGGTTCGATATGCCGGTTGAGCACCAAGATTGGTTGGACTGAAAAACATAGCAGTTGTACGCTGTGGAAACCAGTGACAAGGACGAACCTCTAAGTCAGTGAGCATTTGTGTTCAATGTCCTGAGATCGAAACGTGTACCTAAGTTGTGGTCGATGAACTATACGGAATGGCAGAGTAAGTAGAAGCTTGATTCTGGAGAGTATGCAACTTTGAAGAGTAGTAGCCGATGATGGATGTATATGGAGTCCTGGCCCGTGTTGTATTTGGACAACTGTAGATAAGGAATTATTGTGTATTAATGGAAACTAAGTGAATTATGGATATAACGTGACTCAGAGGATTTCAAGGTGTGTGACTTGTTGGAATCAGAGTAGTGCAACGGATCAAGGAAGAATCAGATAACTTTGAGGTAGGGACGAACGAACTATTTGTAGGATTTTTATGTTGGGATGAAAGTATCTTCCTAAGGGAAATTGTCGAAGCAGTGTTTTGTTCATTCCAGTCTCTCGAGGATTCACCATAAACTCGAGAGGTGTTGTCAATGGACCAGCTTGGGAATACATTTTGTGGATGGCATGCGGTCCGATGTTCGTAGGTCATCAGTTTAGCTTGCAAGTCACAAGGGTTGGACTGAGTATTAGACCGTCGAAATGCTGAAGGTAAGTGAAGGATTTCAATTGGCACAAGTTCTTCGGGGTTATGTCTTATGCACTGTGAGCGTGCATGAAGAGCTGGACAATGGTCGCAGGTTAATCGATGAAGTCCACCTTTGTGGGCAAAACCTTATGCGAAGTTGTTGGGCATCAATGCTATGGTTATGGAAGGCTACACCATCGTGGATTGCGGTAATGATAGATACATCTAGGACTGAGGTGAGAATCGAGTAAAGAGGAATAGTTGTATAAGTAGAGGCAAGCTTGGGACAACCATCCTAACACTTTGGGAACCGGAGGTTAAGACCAAGGAATTTGGCTAACACCTAATGACATTGTATGGACTTGAGTGGAGAATAATTTGAAGTGTTGTCGCAGAAGTGACGTTGTGGCAGTAAATTCTCGAACGGGAAGTAATACAAGGAGCTAAGTGAATCAATAAGTGTGTTGGACAAGGGTGAACACAATAGAGTTTGAACAGCAGATATCCAATATGAGTGGATTACTAGGGTTTCTGAAGTTCTGGGGATTCAGGGCAGAGCAGTGAAGGTCAAGGACCCTGGAAGGATATTTCCCCAGGTATGTCAAGACGAAGTATCTGACTAGACGTGTTGCTTGACGGTTAAGGTTTCTAATCATGTATAGTGGGACGCAGGTGTTTTGGCAGATGGTGTTTCTTCGAATGGAATGATCCTCAGACAGAGTAGTGAGATTATCTAAAGACGAATGTGAGTAACACTCTTTCCCTTGATGGATAGATAAGAAGGGTTGGTCTCCGTGGTAACCGGAAGGAATTCGAGGAGGAATTCTAATTAAGGGGGGAGAATGTAATATCCCGATCTTTTGACACCGATAATTATCATTTAAATGAGTAAATGGTAATTAGAGAGAGATCATTGGTCTTATTCTCTATTAATCTAAGAATGATTATTAGAAGAATTAGTGGAGTGGTTAGAAACAAAGAGGATTGGTTAGAATGGAACTAAATGGCATTGTTGTGAATAAAGATTAGTTGAAGGGGCAAACTGGACAATAAGTATCACTTGCATGAGAACTTAAGGCATTGTTTGGTGTTGGACTTTCTAAATCAGAAATTGTAGAGAAAGAAAGGAAGAATAACTTAAGAGCAAGAGGAGAAGAAAGTTCACATCTCCATTTTCGTATTCCATGGTGCAGCTCCACTAAATCAGGTATATCTCTCTGCTCGTAAATCCGATTGAGCTGATTCTGGTCCCATTGGAAAGCTAACGAATTTCTCTTCGATTTGCACCTATGGTTCGCGTTGAGAGCTTCTGTTTTGGAGGAGAAAACTGAGCTTGAAGTTGTGTCACTCATGCTGAATGTGAAGAAGAGTGGGCTACGGATTTGGTGAAGATGAAGTGAAACTTTGACTGTGGTGGGAGTTCAATGGCAGCAAGAACATGATCTTAACCTCCATTAAATCCAAGGTGAGTCCTTAGTTAGAGACTTTGGGGAAAATTATGGGAATTGCATGTTTGGGGTTTAGGGATTGTGAGACAAATCCATGAAATTCATGATGCTAAAACATGCTATGTGATAATTGTTGGTTGTTTGTGATGCATATTACTGTTATATGTTGTAATTTGACACATGCAGGTGGATTCTAGGGGTTAGAATACCCCCATAGCGGAACTGGTGCGTTCTGCATTTTTCTGATTCTGCTATGGTCCGCTAAGCGGGCTAAGGCCGCTTAGCGGATGATGAACATTTTTCCAGAAAATCGCGAGTCCGCTAAGCGGACGTGAGGCCGCTAAGCGGAAGGTGCTGTTTGTGGAAAAATAAAATATCGCGAATCCGCTAAGCGGACAGGAGCCGCTAAGCGGAAGATGCTGATTGCAGAATTCTGTTTCTTACCCCTTGAGTGCAGTTCTGGTTTTCATCCGTAACCGGACTCCTCCCTTATTGTTTATGCGTACCTCTTGGTAGTATGTGACGCTGTTAAGTATTTAATTTCAATACTTCCATTTGATTATTTGGAAATTGTGAATTATGCATGATTTGAATGTGATAGTGTAACTACCATTATTTGTTCCTTAATGCTTGATGAATGCAATGTGATGGAACATGGAAATGTGGTGATATCCAAATGTTTTGGTTAAACATTCGGATTGAATTGTCTTATGACCTTACGCTTGTTGTGTGTACGTATGCCTGAATCGAAGTGACCGGGGGCTAGATTGGGATATACCTCTTACTATGAAGTCAAGGTATTTTCCCGGACCATGGAGTCCGTAGAATAGTCCGATGATGTGATCAAAGGTCGCGCACCTGAGCTACCGTTGCAGTGTGCTCGTGAGTTTCCGTACGGGGTTTTACTCACTTGGCGTTAACACACTTGCGTGCTCGGTATGGTGGGATTATGTGGCCACGTAGGCCAATACATTTTCGGTAACTCACCTCTAGTGAAGTCATGTAGACTACTACTAGGCTTTCGCCCGGTGGGCTCATGCGTCAAGATGGCGGTTCGGTACTTGGTGTTATCACACGTGCGTAAAGATGGTTACCGGGACAATGACGCCATTTCGGCTAATGTCATCTCGCGGCCAGATAGGCTTGTGCGAACCCGCTTAACTACTCTTGCAGTGTGCTTGTACGAGTCTCTTGACAATAGGCATGGGTGAACCCATCGAGGGTGCGTTCATTCTATAATCTAGTCGAGGTTTGTAACGACTTCTGGATTCCCCGTACATGGGTATGGGTTTTGGCATACTTGTTTGTCGATACTTGTGTATGATGAGTCCTATGGTGCACGATTCCTTGTTTTCTCCGTACGTGTACCGGATGTGAGGATAACCCCGAATCAATGGTGGATTCAGTTTTGATGCATGTACCCTGTAGATCCGAGTGGACCCATAGGATAGGAGGACTCACTGAGATTTAGTAATCTCACCCCAATCAACTTATATTTTTTCAGGTGCAGTTTAGTAGCGTTTGACAGATAGCAGGTTCGGATTGATGACTTAAAGTGGTGATGGCTCGGAGACCTCGTCAGATCTCATTTTCCGCTGTGCAGATCCATTGAAGACACATGTTTTGTAATTATCAATATTATTTCATGTTGTATTTATATGGATCATCTTGTATCTTTGGCTTTTGTATGTACTCAAATACCAATTTTTAACGTCACATGCATAATATACTAGTCAATTATGTATAGGGTGTTACAGTTGGTATCAGAGCAGGTCGATTCTCGGCCGAGCCATGAGACATCACTAGCAAATCCTTTCCTCCTCACATGTGTGCGTTGATAGCCTGATTTTACTAGTATCTCATTCAGTCGTTGAACTTGATCAACTCATCGACTGAGTGTGGGACGGTAAAATTACGGCAGGGCCGCCACGAGGACTCGTAAACCCGTAAGTGTTGTGAACCCAAGTAGTTGGAGTGGGATGAGTAATGGATTGTTTGGACGTTGTAAGTGGATGATATTGGAGTCTTCAAGCTTATGGAGAGTGTTCGACGCGAAGTAGGGGTACTCGAACTGCCAAGGTATGGGTTGAGACAACTAGAACCCCCAGGATTTTGATTGGACGAAGTGAAATTTTCTCTAAGTCTTGGTAATGGTAAACAGTATTGAGTAGGAGCCTTGTAAGTGAGATTCTCCGAAGGTGTTGAGCTGGGAATTAGTAGAATTCAGTACCGATGATGCTGCCGGTGTTAAGTGCGACTGATGAGCTGATAGGATAGAATGACCTTTGGAAATGCGGATAGAAGAGTTAGACCTTTATGATTGCGCTGGTACGGACAGTAATTGGATGGATGAAGTATTAGATCCTGATCCAACTTGAAGTACCCTAAGCGAGAGTAGTTACCTAGTAGATGTTGGTGGAATGTATGAGTGTGGTAACTTAAGATTGGCGAAGCTTGAATACCTTGTCGGTGGAAGAGGGCATGCATTTCCGTTCTTATCATTTTGTATTTAAGTTCTAGAACTACGCTAGATGGAATATGAAATGATGTAGAAGCATGAAATGCAGTAACCTAAGTTCTTGTTAGTTGTTGTTTGTCTGACCCCGAGTGAAGCCATAGAACTACGCTTGGCGTTGGGCGTTCAGGCGAGTAAGAACTAAGATCTATCTGGAACGTCAGTAGGATGATCGCAGTTGAGTCGAATGTTAGGAACCATAGTATTCCTATCTGGACTGAATTATCCTTGGAATCTCATGCATGCGTGGGACGAGTGGGTACGCGCACTGCATGGTAATCCGAAGTTGAACTTCAAATCTTCGTGCATGGCGTTTTGGCGTTCCAAGTAAGTAAACCTTGGTGTGTCGCACTCTCAGGTTTTAGCATCCTGAGGAGTGTGATTCGGAGGACTTGAGGAGCGATGAATCTGTTGGAGGCCTGTTCAGACACTTGTCGGTTGCAACTATAGGATACGCGTTGGGATCATTATACGCCACTGAGGTAGTTTATCGGATACATGGCCTCGGAGTTAGACCACCATGTTGGTACTACCTGACGGGTATAATGCCACAGTATCGCTATCGTGCACAAAGATGCATGAGTCATCTTTTTCCGACATGTGTGGGACATAGGTGACCTGAAGCTCAAGGTAGAACTCTGATTTGACACTTGTGAGATGCAGATCCAGACTCTCATAAGGTATGTGCGATAAGGATCCATACGTCGCGCTCGATAGTAAAGGAATGACTAGACAGCCGATGGTGAAATGGACCAAGATCCAATACTATACTTATGGAGACCCTGAGTGATCGTGATCGCGTGAGTTAGTATCGGATTGTACCTTGGGATGTTCTCGTTTCATTAAGTGTTAAGTTGGCAATTTTGCATGAGTGTCTAGAGTGGGACTCATGTGCGGTCATGATATCCTGGTCAGCATGGTGAGTGGCTATCATGTATCATTGGCGACCGGTGATGGAATATGCGAATTGTGTCTCGGACTAGTTCGATGTATGATGTGTCTGGTAAGGTATTGCTGGGATATACCTCTTACTATGAAGTCAAGGTATTTTCCCGGACCATGGAGTCCGTAGAATAGTCCAATGATGTGATCAAAGGTCGCGTACCTGAGCTACCGTTGTAGTGTGCTCGTGAGTTTCCGTACGGGGTTTTACTCACTTGGCGTTAACACACTTGCGTGCTCGGTATGGTGGGATTATGTGGCCACGTAGGCCAATACATTTTCGGTAACTCACCTCTAGTGAAGTCATGTAGACTACTACTAGGCTTTCGCCCGGTGGGCTCATGCGTCAAGATGGCGGTTCGGTACTTGGTGTTAACACACGTGCGTAAAGATGGTTACCGGGAATATGACGCCATTTCGGCTAATGTCATCTCGCGGCCAGATAGGCTTGTGCGAACCCGCTTAACTACTCTTGCAGTGTGCTTGTACGAGTCTCTTGACAATAGGCATGGGTGAACCCATCGAGGGTGCGTTCATTTTATAATCTAGTCGAGGTTTGTAACGACTTATGGATTCCCCGTACATGGGTATGGGTTTTGCATACTTGTTTGTCGATAT
The DNA here is from genome assembly GCF_029867415.1 of Vicia villosa. Taxonomy (NCBI): domain Eukaryota; kingdom Viridiplantae; phylum Streptophyta; class Magnoliopsida; order Fabales; family Fabaceae; genus Vicia; species Vicia villosa. The sequence continues at coordinate 171,732,552 of NC_081180.1, forward strand.
TTGTGTATGATGAGTCCTATGGTGGACGATTCCTTGTTTTCTCCGTACGTGTATCGGATGTGAGGATAACCCCGAATCAATGGTGGATTCGGTTTTGATGCATGTACCCTGTAGATCCGAGTGGACCCATAGGATAGGAGGACTCACTGAGATTTAGTAATCTCACCCCAATCAACTTATATTTTTTCAGGTGCAGTTTAGTAGCGTTTGACAAATAGCAGGTTCGGATTGATGACTTAAAGTGGTGATGGCTCGGAGACCTCGTCAGATCTTATTTTCCGCTGTGCAGATCCATTGAAGACACATGTTTTGTAATTATCAATATTATTTCATATTGTATTTATATGGATCATCTTGTATCTTTGGCTTTTGTATGTACTCAAATACCAATTTTTAACGTCACATGCATAATATACTAGTCAATTATGTATAGGGTGTTACAATTTCTTTGATGATTACCCTCATTAATTTACACACAAAAGAAAAATATGGCCAAATTTTTTTCTATTCTTTTAATTAATCTACTATCTATTCAATAATAATAGATTGACCAAATTGCCTAAATTACCCTTTCATCAAAATTTATTTGCACTTATAAAATGTCATTTTTGTAACTAACAAATTAAGTATTCACTCTTTCAACTTTATTGAATGGATGTCCCAAGTGTTAGCTTTTCATTGGTCCGAATTAAATAATATTTTCCCTACAACTTTATTGCATGAATGATGACATCACATGTAAGCCATGGATGATGGAAGTCATATTTAAATTTCTTTTACATTTCATTTTCCCACACTTTCTTACTTTTATTTTAATTTTTCTTAATTTATTTATTATCACAAAAAATATTAATAATCTATTTTTAAATTTTAATCTTACTAAAAATTTCAAATTTCCTTCACATTTCATTTTTTCATACTTTCATTTTAATTTTTCAACATTTATCTATTATCGCAAAAAATATTAATAATCGATCATTTAATTATTATTCTCAAAAATATTTAATTATTTCATGGGCCACTATCAACTCAATATTTAATTTTTTTTTAATCGATCATTACACATTTTCTCTATCTTAATTAAAATTTCAAATTTCTCTCACATTTTTTCACACTTTCTTACTTTCATTTTAATTTTTTTTCTCTATTTATTTATTTATTATCTCACGGGTCACTATCAACATAATGTCTATTTTATTTTAATCAATCATTGTCTTTATTTGAGAGATAATATCTTTATTTTTATTTTTTTCTCCATCTCACGATTTTTTATCATTATTTAATACAATTAAATTTCCATGATTATTGTTTATTTTACATTTGTTTTTAAATATATTTTATATCGCATCAAATTATTTTTTTATTTCACGGGTCATTATCAACATAGTAGCTATTTTATTTTAATCAACAATTACTATTAATTGAGAGATAGTTTTTATTTTTAAATGTTAATATTTTATTTTTATTATCTCCATCTTATAGTATTTTTTTATATGATTATTTAATATAATTGAATTTATATGATCATTTTTCATTTATAATTAAATCATAGTGATCTATATCATTTTCTTTTAATTGTTGTTGGACCGTTAATTATTAAATTACCTGACCCAATTTTGCTATTGTGTTCTTAACCTATCTTAAACATTTTTTTTGTGGATTATTGTTTTGTATATAATTATTGTTAGATTTACAATTAAGTAAATTATTTCATATTTTTCATTTATATTTAAAATTTTACATTTGCATTTGTTAAAATTTTATTTTTTTCTCCAACTCACATGTCCTTTTTTATATGGTTCTTTATTACACACAAAATTAGCACATGAATACGATAATAATGTTTAATCTTAAGGGCCACTTTCAATACAATTCCTATTTTATTTTAAACAATAATGACTTTTATTTGAAAACTAAAGTGTTTATTTTCTAATTTCAAAACGATTCCTATGGATATTCGGTTTTCAAAGAATTGGGAGTATAACAGAGCAATCAATAAAACTCTAACTCTATTCAAGTAAAACAATTCCTTTTAATTATGCATATTGCTTATAATTCCTTTTATTTATATTATTCATATCATTAAAAAAATACTACACCAGAAAAAAAATCACCCGTGCGGAAGCACGGGTCTCTGACTAGTTACTTAATAATAATTAAATTAAAATAGTATTACATTTCACTAACTCATTATTATTTATCAATAAAAAATATAAAAACTATTAACTCTACTAAAAACTTCCCACTAACTCATTTCCCGATCAAACCTCTATTTATACAAATTGGTATTAATGATTTAAGAAAAATTAATGGTTTAGTGGAGTTATTTCATTTTTATGAAATGTGGAGAAACATGCTAAATATTTTAATTTAATATTTTTAATAAATTTATAATAATAGATGCTTTGATAGTTAAATAAATTTTTCTTATCTAAAAATATATTTTTTATTAAATAATTTTTTTATCTAGAAAATAGTATTATAATATTATTTTGTTAATTGACTTTTTTTATTCAATATGATAATAATGGAGGTAAAGATTTTTTGATTTTATTTTGCTGATGTTTGTTAATATTTAATTATTTGTTTGTAGGTAAATATCTTGAAGTTGTTCTAATTTTATTCGTGTTTATTTATTTTTGATTTCTTTTGTAGGTACAAATTTTAAAGCACTATGAAATATACATTTTAATGAAAATTTATTAATAAAGTTGGATTGTGAAAAATAGAGATTAGAAACTCATGTTGGAATGTAGAATATAGAGAATTAGAAGATGAATGTTATAATATTATTTTTTAAATTTATTTTTTATTCATTATTATAATATGTTTTTTTTGAATAAAGGATTATATATATATAAGAAGAAACAGAACAAAAGAGGGGAACAAGTTAGCCCCGAGCTTACGAAAATCTAAAGAACGGTATTCCTAACCTATTCTTTACAAAATCCTTCCTAATACCCGAAGGGATGGAATCAAAAAAAACGGTATCACTGATGCCGAGCGCGAAATTCGCCAAAAAATCGGCACAGGAATTACCTTCTCTATAGATGTGAGTGATGCAAAGGTGAGAAAAATTATGGTGGAGAAGGCAATGTCTCCATCTGTTCCTAAAAATAAGAGGCACAAGAGTGTGGTTGGAAAAAGCTTTGACCACTAAGCTAGAATCGGTCTCGATCCAAAGCTTATCCCAACCACGACTTAAACTAATCTCCAAAGCTTTAATGACAGCACCAAATTCAGCTTGAGAGGAAGAAACACAAGAGATATTGTCCGCAAAAGCCAAAAGGAAATCACCCAGATGGTTACGAAAAATACCACCTCCTCCGGCATTGGAGCTGCCATGGATAAAGGCCCCGTCACAATTACATTTAATCAAGCCTACCGGGGGCGGGTCCCAAATAACCTCTTTAACAGATGGAGCCTTGGGATGATGGATATTAACATGGAAAGCTTTAATGTAAATGAAGTCCTGTATACTGATCCTGGCTGTTTTGATCGTAGCGTTTCCGGAAAGTTGAGTTTGGGATGTTATCCAGTTGATGGCAGCAGTATGAGAGACGACACGACAATGGTGTTTAGCTTGGTTTCTGGAATGCCAGATCTTTGCCAAAGTGTTGACAACAGCAGCACTTAGAACAAGCGCAGATTGGGGAGACTTATTGCGGTAACAAAAAAGAAGCCAGTCCCCAATAGAATTCGGGCGGAACGAAATCTGCATCTTGCTCTGTAACCACGACCAGATCCGAGAAGAAAAAATGCATTCAAAAAGAATGTGCTGAAAGGATTCTGAATTGTTACGGCAGAGCGGGCAGCGAGAAGCCAGAGAAATACTATGATTCGCCAGAAAATCATCCGTTGGAAGCTTCACGTGCAGCATCTTCCAAACTGTTAGAGATCTGCTGGGAGGAATGTTAACATGCCACAGGATTTTACTCCAAGTCACATCCGGAGCCTGTCTAGATTTGAATAAGTATGCATCCTTCAAATTAAGGAAACCAGTAGCGTTATGGTTCCACGACAGGAAGTCCTCCGAGGCGATGGCAGGAGGGTGATGATTAATGATCCGATTAAACAAGAAAGGGAACCAGGAATACCAAACAGTCGGAAAAGTCCATTGGCCGTTGGAAGAAACATCGGAAATTTTGATGAACGGATCAATGTTGTGATGCTGCAGCTGTAACAAATCAGTGTCATCCATAAGGGGGGTTCCAGCCCAATGGTCTATCCAAAATTTCACATTACTATTAGAGCCAATACACCAGCAAGAGTTGTTGAGAAGGACAGAAGATTCAGCCTTTATACCAGTCCATAAAGTTGAGAAAATGTGGTACCTTATGAAACCGTGTGGTCGCATAATCCGATTCTTTAACAAGACCGCCCAATCATCCTTACTATTGATCAAATCCCAAAGCATTTTTAAGTTGGCAGCATCATTAAGGCTAATTAAAGATCTTAATCCAAGACCTCCTTTCGCAAATGGCTGACACACTTTCTTCCAAGAGACCGTGCACAACGCTCTACTGGAGGTGCTTCCCGACCAAATAAAGTTTCTACAGGCTTTCTCAATTTTCTTGAGGGAAGAAATAGGCCAGTTATAAATATTGATAGAATACATAGTCATACTGAGAATTACCGATTTCACGAGAGTCAATCGGCCGGCCATAGAGAGACAGTCTCCTTTCCATCTAGACAACTTCGACGTAATTTTGTCAACCGTAGGAGCAATGTGGCAAGACTTTACTCTTCCTTTGAAAAGAGGGACCCCAAGATAAATGAAGGGGAGATTACCCATCTGGAAGCCCGTGGCAGTGGCGATACGAAGCTTTTTCCTATCGGACATCGCTCCCGAATAGAAGAAGGATTTGGAGAGGTTGATACTCTGCCCCGAAGCATCGGAATAGTCACTGAAAATCCTCTTCAACACATTGATATTTGAGAAATTACCGGAGCAGAAAATTAAGATATCATCGGCATACATAATATGGGAAGGCACAAGGTTAGATTTAGAAGCCTTGATCAAATTCAGAGAACCGTCTAAAACCGCGTTGCTGATCATACGGCTCAAAACGTCTTCAGCAAGGCAAAACAGAAGCGGGGACAGAGGGTCCCCCTGACGGACACCACGGGAGCAGTTGAAGAAGCCATGAAGATCACCGTTCAGGCTGACAGAAAGAGAAGCGGAAGCGAGAATAGCCGAAATCCAATGACAAAAGGTGGAGGAGAAACCGAAAGCCTTAAGAACTTGAAGGATAAAGTCCCATCTAATAGTGTCGAAAGCCTTCGAGATATCAACTTTCAAGGCTAAGTTACCGTCTTTGTGCTTGTTGTCCAAAACGTTGATGGCCTCCGATGCCAGACAAATACAGTCTCTAATGTTTCTGCCCTGAATAAAGCCCCTTTGCTCCTTAGAGATTAGAAGCGGCAGAACCGATGACATCCTGTTAGCAATAATCTTGGTTATAATTTTGAATTTGAAATTTGAGAGAGCAATGGGCCGGAACATATCCATGGTAAGCGCCTCGGGGACCTTCGGAATAAGAATGATTTTACTGGAATTAAAATTAGGAAGAATCCATCCTTGGGAGAAGAATTGAATTACGGCAGCGCAAACGTCATGCTGAATGATGCTCCAATAAGTGTGGAAGAAAGATCCCCCAAACCCGTCTGGCCCCGGGGCACTAGACTTCTTCAGACCAAAAACTGCACCCTGGATCTCTTCCTTGGAAGGGAGAATAGACAACATTTTATTCATATCTTCGGTGACAAGAGTAGGAATGTACTTTTCGACTATTGGATGAACCTGAGAATTACCTGCAAAACAGAAAAGGTTAGTGTAATAATTTACTGCAATCTCAGCCAAAGCAACTTTGTCTGTGACCTCTTTGTCACCATCCAGGAGTAAAGTAATCGACTTCATGGAATTGCGGACTTTAGCAATCCTATGGAAGTAAGCAGTGTTGCGGTCTCCATCACAGTGCCACTCAAGATTGGCTTTCTCTGCCCAAAAAGCCTCCTCTTGTTTAAGTGTGATGTCCAACTCAGTTTGAGCAATTTTCTCTTGATCCCGCAGCGTATCAGTGCCACCATTGTTCTTAATTTGCTCTTGAATGGAATCGAGCAGATCTCTTTGAGTCTGCACACGGGTGTGTATGTTTCCAAAAGTATTCCAGTTCCACGTTTTAAGGCGGGCCTTAAGCAGTTGAAGTTTTTTGGTGAGAATCCACATGGGACAACCAACCAAAGGGGTGGACCAACAATCAGCTATCAGAGCCTGGCAGGAATGGTGCAGGGACCACATACCAAAGAACCTGAACTGCGATTTAACTTTGATCTGGCTGAAAGCACACTCCATCAACAAGGGGTGGTGATCAGATTGATGCCGAGGGAGCACAATAGACTGAAGGGAGAAACAGAGATTATTCCAATCCAAATTAGCGAAAACACGGTCGAGCTTTCTCTCAATTGAGGCAGAGCCCACACGCCCGTTGTACCACGTAAAATAGTTACCTTTGGCTGGAAGATCCATGAGGTTGTTGTTGTCAGCCCATGCTTTAAAGTCTTTCATCGGGACACGAGATGGAGAACGGAATCCCCTATGTTCATGGGCACCCATGATGGAGTTAAAATCCCCCACGAAGCACCAGGGGAAACTAGTAGTATTAAGAGTAGTTAAATCTTCCCATAACGTTCTACGAATGATATGATTAGTAGAAGCATATACTGCAGCAATACCACACTTCTTATTGTCGTAAGAGAAAGTAAATGCAACGTGTTGGCTAGACACACTGTGAATTTGAGGGTCTAAATGCTGTTTACATATGCACCAAATGTTAGGAAGCAAAGGACTTCTGTTGTTCACAGCAAACATTTTCAGTTGCAGCCTGTTCCAAAAGGTAGGGGGGAAAATAAGGTGAGACATCCACGGTTCAGCGATAATGCAAAAATCCGGTTTATGGGAAGAAAGCATATCCTTGAGAGCCAACTTTGATGGGGAGTTGGCAATGCCCCGTATGTTCCAGTAAAGGCACTTCATGAGGAAATTCTATCATGACCAGATTTGGATCTGGTGACAGAAATCTCCTTAACTTTAATCTTTTTTCTATTTTTTTTCTTAAGAACTTTGGTAGAATTCTCCTTGGGGCTGCCATTTCCGTCCTCCTCCAAGTTGCTGAGCAAAACCTCCTGATCTGCTAAGTTATCCCAGGATTCTTTGAGGAAGATTTCAGGACAGTCCAGAGAGGGGCCTGGAATCGGGTTGGTATTTGCCACGAATTCAGAATCTGAGCTCGAAACTTCAATGCTGGGGGAGTGGGAATCTACTGCTAAATTCACAACAGCATTTTCCACAATTGGGGTTAGGACAATGACATTCTCAATAACAGGAGTTTTGATTACACCGCTAGTCTCTCCTAGAACAGCAAAAGAATTATCATTAACAGGCTCGGCAGGAGTTTTATCAATAACAGGTTCTTTACCATGGTTGGTTTTTTTGTTATGAGCTGGTGGTTTGGTGGGGATGAGGGAGTCTGGCTTGGGGATATTTTCCGCAGCTTGTTTTCTTCTGCAATTATGAACCGAGTGTCCCAGGAATTTGCAGAAAGAACAAAAGTCAGGTATTTTCTCGTATTCAATATCCACGAAGAAAGCGAAGCCGACTCTTTCCACGAGGATTTTATCTCGAAGTTCGCTTAGAAGATCGATATCAACAAGAACTCGAACAAAATGTCCAAAGGGTCTGTCCAAGAGGGGTTTGTTGGATGAAGAATCAATACAGATGGGAGTGCCCAAACTGCTAGCAATGGTGAAAATAATTTTAGGTCTCCAGTATTCCTGAGCAAGGCCATGGATGCGAATCCAGACCTGAGCAGAGCTTTGGTTGATGTGCGACGGAACGAAATCCTTAGTCCACGGGAAAAGTTTAAGGATACCGGGGTTAAGGTTCCAAGACGGGGCAGCCCGAACCCTTCGGACATCTTCAATGCTAGAGAAGGAGAACTCAAAGTACCCCTTACCAAGTGAGGTGACGCCCCACTGCGGAAGAGATTTCCATAAGTCTTGGAGTTTCAATCTTAGTTGTTGAACAGTGAGAGGGGTGGATCCCTTTGGCCAGAGGATTCTTCCGTGAAGATTATGCTTACAGGATTCGAGACCGAGGAGATACTCATCCTCCGGAATCAAGATGGAGATTCTGTCACCCTTAACACATGGGGTGGGGAGTTGACTGGCAGGTATGTTGCAGACATTACCTATGGCTTCCACAAAGGATTTTTTGAGAGGGGGGTTCGGTTTCTCTACAACGGAAGGAGAGATGAGAGGGGCATTAGAGGTAGCTTCAGGGAAAAGGTCAAAGACATTCATGGCTAAGGAGGGGAAGGTCAGAGATTAGGGTTTGAAATTGGGGAAGACGACATCGAGATAAATGAATAATTTCAATTGATTTTTGATAATATGTTATGTTGTTCTAATTTAATTTTATTGATGTTTTTAATTCTTAATTTTTTTATAGGTAATAATAAGAGTGAAGACCCATTTTGGTCCTTCACAAATATTACACGAGTCAAATTAATCCTTCACAATAAAATAGACTCAATTTAATCCCTCATAAAATTTAACCAGATCATATAAGTCCTTCTGTTTATATTTTTTTCAAATTAGTTTTTTCCTAGTTTTAAACCGTGACTGGATTGCCACGTTGGATTTTTTTTTTATTTTCATTTTTAAAATTTTTATTTTTAATTTTATTTTTAAACAATTATAAATTAATAATATAAAAAAACCAAAATTGTTTCTTATAAGGAGTTGAACTCAGACTCATGTGGTTAATCTTAAACAATTCTAAAATTAAAATACAAAATACAAAATTTGTATTAATATGGTCTCGAACCTAAATCTCTTCAGATTAAATGACAGTCAATTTAATAAAATAGAAATTGATTTGTCTATTTGTAAATGATAGTCACTTTACTAACAATAGAAATTGATTTGTCTTGTTGTAAATAATAGTCACTTTACTAACAATAGAAATTGATTTTTCTAGTTGTAAATGATATTCATTTTATTAACGATAGAAATTGATTTGTCTAGTTGTAAAGTGAAAATCATTTAACTTGAAGGGACTTGAATTTGAGACCGCATAGATAAAAATTTATGTATAAAATTTGTTAATATTAGTAGAAGTTATGAAAATTACTTATTTAAAAATTACTTTACAAGAAATAATTTTGAGTTTTTTGATATTATTCATTGATAACTGTTTAAAAATAAAATTAAAAATAAAAATTAATTTAGTATTTAAAAAAAAATCCATCGTGTCAGTCCAGTCATGGTTTAAAAGTATGAAAAGAACCGGTTTAGAAGTAGGAAAAAACCGATTTGAGAAAAATATTAGCAGAATGACTAATATGATCCGGTTAAATTTTGTAAGGGATTAAATTGGCTCAATTTTTTTGTGAGGGACTAATTTGACTCGTCTAATATTTGTGAGGGACCAAAATGGGTCTTCACTCTAATAATAATAAATGATGAAGTTCTTCTAATTTTATTAATGTTTATTAATTCTTATTTTATAGGTACAAATGTTCTTCTGTTTTTATTTATATTTATTAATTTCTAATTATATTTTTTTAGGTATAAATTTAGTAATACGAAACATATTTTTTCTTAAATTTATAATAATAGATGCTTGAATAGTTAAATAAATTTTTCTAATCTAATTTTTTTTCATTAAATACAAACTATTCATATTTTTATAAAAAACACCATTAAAATTAAATAGTTAAAAATATTTTTTTATTAATAGTATTTTAATCAAGTTTACCGTGTATCGTACAGGTAGACGACTAATTTAAATATATATATATATATATATATATATATATATATATATATATATATATATATATATATAGTATTAAAAGAGAAAAACATGTAATGAAACATCATTTCTATCATATACTAGCGTTTAAAGGGTCACTCCCGTGTCCGTTTGTCCGCTTTTTTTAATGTGGACAACAAAAAAAATAAATATGTGTAACTTTTTATGAAGTTTTTATCGTACGTCGCTTTAAGAATAATAATTTTTAGACGCAATTAGCATAACTAAAATCAAGACGATAAATGTACGTTTTAAAAGTATTTTAGAGAATTTTCTATATATAGTAATTCAGGTGTGCTATCTATACACTGCTTTCCCTACACCGTATGCCACACCATATCCAACAATTAAAATAACATGTTCTTGCACGGAACTCAAAGTAACATAAAATATTAAAAAAGTAAAAATAGTAGATGTTAAGTATGATACTACGGTGTAGTTGTTAAAGTTAGTGTACACATAACTTTTCTCATAGTAATTTTATTATTCTCTAATATCAAACTAATAGAATTCTATTGAGAAAGCACCTCTTTTATGATGTTTTTTTATATATGTTCCCTTAAAAAGAATATTATTTAAATACAATTATTTAAAATTAAAGTAAAATACTAAAATATTCACTTTAAATATGTTTTCATAATTTACTACCGAAGCCCGAGTAATAAACACCAAGAAAAAAAGTGTTCTTAAGACCAATTTAACAATTCTAAAAAATTAAATGTTAAATAAAGTCTCATTCCCTTATTCCCTCCCTCTTTTCCCCCTCCCTCTCCCTCCTTCTCTCTCCCTCTCCCTCCCTCCTCCCATTCTTTCACTCTCTCCATCCCCTCTCTCTCTCTCTCTCTCTCTCTCTCTCTCTCTCTCTCTCTCTCTCTCTCTCTCTCTCTCTCTCTCTCTCTCTCTCTCTCTCTCTCTCTCTCTCTCTCTCTCTCTCTCTCTCTCTCTCTCTCTCTCTCTCTCTCTCTATATATATATATATATATATATATATTCCCTCTCTCCCTCTCCCTCTCTCGCTCCCTTCATTCTTGCACCAAAATTTTCATTTGCGTCATTTCTAACAAATTATCTCAAATATTTGTATAGGTTGTAAGAAAAAAAGTGAAAGACAAAATAAATCTCAATGATAGAAACTAAAATAGAAACAAATAGTTTTAAATTATATATATTGTGCTTTATGTAAATTTAAACGTGTCAAACACAAAACGATATATAAAATATTATCTTACTTCATAAATATTTAAAAGTTTCTATAACAAAACATGGTAGAGTAAATACTAACAAATTAACACAAACAAATAAGAAACAAAATATGAGAGTAATATATTCATCCTTACAATTTAATCACAGTTTATCTCACCATCATTAAGTTGTGCTTTATGTAAATTTAAACCTGTCAAACACAAAACGATATATAAAACATAATTATATGTCATAAAGTTTATATAACAAAACATGATAGATTAAATACTAAAAAAATTAACATAAACAAATAAGAAAAGAATATGAAAAAAATATATTTATCCTTACAATTTAATCACGGTTTATCTCACCATCATCAAATTGCAGTATCTTTACTCTATATTTATGAGATCATTTCTCCTGAAAAAATAAAAAATAAAGAAAATAAAAGCAACAACAATAAAAATTCAAAATGAAAGAAAGAATTCCAACTAAAAAAGAGAAGAAAAAAAAACTTTTAAAAAAAAGATATAGAAAGAAGGAATAAAAAGATAGTTATAAATGTGTAATTTTTTAGAACAATCACCATAAAACAAATTTTCAATTAATTTTTTTATATTTTTTCTAATTTAAAAAACTTCATCTTTTTATTAGTGTTTTATGTTTAATTTAAAAAAAATTGTAATTTTTAAAGGGTAAAATAGGATGAAAAATAGGTTAGTCCAAAATCTCCTATCCCCTTTATATATAGTTATAGGATTGAGTTTGGTAGAATTGATTTCAACTGAATAGAGTTTAGAAGAATTATGTTTGGATACAATGATATAGAAGTGATTATTATCAATTAATGTTGTTTGGATAGTTTTAGCAAAATTGATTTTGAATTGTATAATTACCAAAATGGTAATAGATTCTAATACAACTCAAAAAAAAAAAAAGTAATTGATAAAAATTAAAGAGGGTAAAGAAGGAAAATTTAAAAGAATTGTAATAAATAATACTCCCTCTGTTTCTTTTTAACTGTCGTTTTAGAGAAATTTTTTTGTTTCTATTTAAGTGTCGTTTTATAGTTTAATGTTATAATTTGTCAATTATACCCTTACTTTCTCAATAAATTTCTTAATTAGTCATTAAAAAAAGAGAGTGATTATTGAATTTATTTGGAAAGAGAAAGAAACGGAGGGAGTATATAATAAATGTAGAATTGATTCTACTAAATTCAAGAGTTAGGAATTGTAGCTTCTAGTAAAATTGTTTTTGGAGGAGGTTGAAGTGAAATAGAAGTGTTTTTGGAGCCTGTAAAAGCCAAACCGTTGTATAAATTAAAATGGAATGCTAGTGGGTATGAGCGTACCGTGTGACATAATTTCTTGCGTAATTCTTGTGTCAG
>NC_081180.1:171745100-171854545 GCF_029867415.1 Vicia villosa
GCAACCATTGCAGGTCCACACTTCTCAGGACTGTGTAGGCAGAAGAAAGTTGTGATCACCGTAGCAATGGTGACGACTGTAAGAAGCAGTGTTTCTATCCATTTTGCCATTTTTGCTAGGGAAGAAGAAATGATGGATTATGAGGTAGGAATTTGAAAGATGATTTAGAATTTGATGTGAGATTTGTGGGAAGAATGAGAGGTATTTATAGAATGGAAAGATGATAGAGACGTTGGGGAATGATGTGATTCCGTACAAAAGGAAATTTGAGTGGTAGTGAGATTTGAAAGAAAGTGTAAGGTATTGTTGGGAAAAGAGAGATGGATAGAATAAAGTTGAGATTTGAATTTGAAAGGATAGATTTGAAAAGATTTTGAAAATAATGGAATATAGCACAAAAGTTAGTGGGAAAACAAAAACAATTGTTACCAGTACAGTGTGAGTTTCCTGCTTTTGCGCCTGCAAAAAGATTTAACCCTGCATGAACTGTGTTAGTACTATTTATCTGTAAAATAAATAAATAGTATTTGTGAAGTAAAGAACAGTATTTGGCGTTTGCGTAAGAATAAATTCCACTGTAAGCCAAGTTACTGTGTAAGAAAAATTCTGAAAACCAAGTTCTTCATATGTCAGGATATTTTGAAAAAATCCATGTTTATATGAGACTCTTAATTTTCATATTGAAACTTTCCTGAAAAAAGAAGTGGGCAAATTTTGGGGTATAACAGTTGCCCCTATTCAATCTTCTTAAACCTGAAGAGATTGTCTGAAATCTGAGGGTAGAAGATGATTGAATAAATAGATGCCCTGAAAATTTGCACTTACCTTGATCAGCAGAGATGTTGGAAGTTGCATTTGAATGTTGTCTGTGAAATGTTGTTGGCAGATTGAAACATTACCTGAGATGGGCTTTCGGATGCCACCTGGACAATGTGTTGATGGTTTGTTCATCAGAATGAATCTGTTGATTATATCTTGATGAAGGATTTGAAAGTTGATCATTGTGGAACCGTTTGAGGTATCACTTTAGATCTGCAATGTTAGATCGTTCTGGAACCGTCTGAGGTTTCGCCTTAGATCTGAAATGCTAGATCGTTCTGGAACCGTCGGAGGTATCGCCTTAGATCTGAAATGCTAGATCGTTCTGGAACCGTCTGAGGTATCGCCTTAGACTAGCAATGTTAGATGATAAATGAGTTGAGAATGAGAGTTCTTCAGAGTGAATCTTTGGTTTGATTGTATCTGAAAGGACTGCTTGTCTGAATAAGATTCAGGATGAACACTGCATGTGAGTGAGAACATCTTTGCTGAAGACATCTGTCTACCTGAAAAATCAAGTTAATAATATGCGATGTCTATGATGCATGTATGATATGAGATCCTCGAGCTAGAGGAGAAATATGCAAGTTATGTTGTGTATGAATATGCGTATGATGCATGATTGTGAATGTGAATATGAGTGTGAATGTGATGCATGGTTTATGCAGCTTAGAGCGTGTCAAGCTCCTGATTGGGAAAATAAATCCCAGCTTAGTCGTCAAGAAATGAAGGCATTGTGATTGGGAAAATAAATCCCTGCTAGCCATTTGGAAGTGAAGGCATCGTGGTTGTTGATGATCTTCTGTCTCGCTTGAGTACCCTGGGTTGGGGAAATTCTTTGAGAACCAGGATGTTCTATTGAAGGATCTTTGATTACTGCTCGGGGATGAACAGTAGTTTTGAGAGTTCGGACTGTGACGCCCTTTGGAGTGGGAATGAGGAAAATGCATAATCCTCCGATGCACTATCTGACCAAGTCCGGGTGCGGGGATCACACCTTCTGAAGATAGTAATCTGGAACAATCCTGCTGGGGAATAAGACTTCTTTTGAAGAGAAAATCTTTTTGAGGAATTTGCTGAGAAATGCGTTTCTCTTGGTAATTTTCTTCTGATGGGATAATGTCCAGATGATCGGGACATTTCCTGAATGCTATTCCTGTTTTTCCTGGTAAACATCAATCATATTCAAATGCATATGTTCATTCAAAATATCATTGGGATGCTCGCGTATTCAAAACAGAAAAAATGAAAATGTTAGTTATAAGCTGCATTGATTTTTGAAAAGGTGCCGTGATAGGCGGATTAGTATAGGGAGACAACAATCCTAGAAGTAGGAAATTGTCAGAAAGTTTTGAAAAGTATTTATGAAAAGAAATAGCTATGTGAAAATGATCCAGTCAAGTTTCAACTCTGCTATTGCCAATCTGTCTTCGAGCATCTCATCCCTCACTTGTTGGAAGAAAGTGATTAGACTGATCGGTGTCTTTGAGGTGTTGAACCTTGTCGGTGAGTAGGCAGCTGAGCGGGACATAGTTGTATGCTTTATTCCCTAATTTTTGCCTAGGCTGCCCTTTCAGGTTTTCAGCCTACCGGGATTGTATTTGTTTTGTCTCTAATTTTTGCCTGGATCGCCCTTTCGGGTTTTCAATCCACCGAGACGCTCATTTTTGCCTAAGTTGCCCTTTCAGGTTTTCAACTTAGCGAGCTGTATTTTTTTTTTAAGCAAAGTACTTTTTGACTATGTCCGCATTCACAGGAGGGGTGGGGGTGGGGGGGGGGAGGGGAATCCTCGCCATCCATGGTGGTAAGCAACATGGCACCGCCGGAGAATATTTTCTTGATTATGAATGGTCCCTCGTAGGTGGGGGTCCATTTGCCTCTGGGATCACCTTGTGGTAAGATGATGCGTTTGATAACCAAGCCACCAGTTTGGTATGCTTGACTTTTGACTTTCTTGTTGAATGCTTTGATCATGCGCTTTTGGTATAGCTGGCCATGACAGATAGCTGCAAGTCTTTTCTCATCGATCAAGTGTATTTGGTCGAATCGAGTTTGAATCCAATCGTCTTCGTCTAGATCGGCTTCTTTCATGATCCTTAAGGAAGGAATCTGGATTTCGATTGGGAGAACTGCTTCCATACCGTAGACTAACGAGAATGGAGTTGCCCCTGTTGAAGTACGCGCAGATGTGCGATAACCATGAAGAGCAAAAGGTAACATCTCATGCCAGTCTTTGTAGGTTACTGTCATCTTTTGTATGATTTTCTTGATGTTTTTGTTGGCGGCTTCGACAGCGCCGTTCATCTTTGGTCGATATGGAGAAGAATTATGATGTTTGATCTGGAACTGCGTGCAGAGTTCAGTAATCATTTTGTTGTTTAGATTCGTGCCATTGTCAGTGATGATCCTTTCGGGGATGCCGTACCGACAAATGAGATTGTGCTTGATAAACCTGGCTACCACATTCTTGGTGACAGAAGCATATGAAGCTGCCTCTACCCACTTTGTGAAGTAGTCAATAGCGACCAGGATAAAGCGATGTCCGTTGGAAGCAGTAGGTTTGATTTCTCCAATCATATCAATACCCCACATTGCGAAAGGCCAAGGAGCCGTCAGAACGTTTAATGGAACTGGAGGTACATGCACTTTGTCGGCATATATCTGGCATTTGTGACAAGTTTTGGAATGATGATGGCAATCTGTCTCCATGGTAGACCAGTAGTAACCTGCTCTCAAGATCTTTTTAGCCATTGTATGTCCGTTGGAATGAGTACCCGAAGGTACCATTGTGTATGTCTTCCATGATTTGTTCTGCTTCCTTCTTGTTTACGCAACGAAGTAAAGTCGAGTCATGGTTGCGCTTGTACAAAGTTCCATTGCTTAGGAAGAATTTGGAGGCAAATCTCCTTAGAAACTTTCTGTCGTTAATAGATGCCCCTTCAGGGTACTCCTGGGTTTCGAGATACCTTTGTATTTCATGGAACCATGATTTGTCTTCCATTTGTTTGGTATCGATCTCATTGCAATAGGCTGGTTCGTCTTGCCTGTAAATGGTGATCATAGGAGCTTCGTCGTCCCAATTGACTTTGAACATGGATGACATGGTAGCTAAGGCATCAACTAGTTGATTTTCTTCGCGTGGGATGTGTTCGAAAGTGATCTCCTCGAAGTAAGGAATCAAACTCAACACATGTTCTTTGTATGGAATTAGATTTGGGTGCTTTGTGTCCCATTCCCCTTTGACTTGGTAGATTACCAAGGCCGAGTCTCCATAGACTTCAAGGAATTTGATTTTTAGATCAATTGCAGCTTTGAGACCCAGAATGCATGCTTCGTATTCGGCTATATTGTTGGTGCAATTGAAACACAATCTGGCGGTGAAGGGTGTATGATCTCCTGTGGGGGAAATGATCACAGCTCCGATGCCATTGCCGAGCGCATTAGAAGCTCCGTCAAAAACCATAGTCCATCGGGATCCTGGTTGTTTGTAGTCATTGACTAGCATAATGTCTTCGTCTGGGAAGTCAAAGTTCAATGCCTGATAATCATCTACTGCTTGATGAGCTAAATGATCAGCTACCACACTTCCTTTGATTGCTTTTTGCGAAGTGTATTGAATGTCATATTCTGTTAGGATCATTTGCCATCTTGCAATCCTTCCAGAGAGAGCAGGTTTTTCGAACACGTATTTGATTGGATCCATCTTGGAGATCAGGAAAGTGGTGTGATTTAGCATATACTGTCTTAGTCGGCGAGCCGCCCATGCTAAGGCACAGCAAGTTTTTTCGAGTAGTGAGTATCTTGTTTCACAATCGGTAAACTTTTTGCTAAGATAGTAGATTGCGTGCTCCTTTCGACCGGAATCGTCATGTTGTCCGAGTACACACCCCATTGAATCTTCTAACACAGTTAGGTACATTATCAGAGGTCTGCCTTCCACAGGAGGTAACAAGATTGGCGGTTTTTGAAGGTATTCTTTGATTTTATCAAAGGCTAACTGGCATTTGTCATTCCATCTTTCCACTTGATCTTTCTTCAGTAATTTGAAGATTGGCACACAAGTAGGAGTCATATGGGCAATGAATCTGGCTATGTAGTTTAGACGTCCCAAGAATCCTCTGACTTGTTTCTCGGTACGGGGTATAGGCATTTCTTGAATGGCTTTGACCTTGGCAGGATCAACCTCAATACCTTTACTGCTGACGATGAAACCTAAGAGTTTACCGGATCTTACTCCAAAGGTACACTTGTTCGGGTTCAGTCGCAATCTGTATTTCTTGAGTCTGTCAAACAGCTTGTGTAAATGACTCAAATGTTCTTCTTCGGTGTTGGATTTTGCGATCATGTCATCGACATACACCTCTATTTCCTGATGAATCATATCATGAAATAGTGTTACCATTGCTCGTTGGTAGGTAGCTCCAGCATTTTTTAGACCAAAGGGCATTACTTTGTAACAAAAGGTTCCCCAGGGAGTTGTGAAGGTTGTTTTTTCCATGTCTTCGGGTGCCATCTTGATTTGATTGTACCCTGAGAATCCGTCCATAAAGGAGAATACCTTGCATTGTGCGGTATTGTCAACTAGTACATCGATGTGCGGTAAAGGGAAATCATCTTTAGGGCTTGCCCGGTTCAGATCTCTGTAGTCTACACACATTCTGACTTTCCCGTCTTTTTTGGGTACAGGCACGATGTTAGCTATCCAAGGAGGATAACTTACAACTTTTAGGAATCCGGCATTGAATTGTTTTTCAACCTCGTCTTTGATCTTTTTTGACATATCAGGCTTACTCCTTCGCAGTCTCTGTTTGACCGGAGTGCTTCCTTCTTTGATTGGCAGGCGATGAACTACAATGTCCGTGTCAAGGCCAGGCATATCTTGATAAGACCAGGCGAATATCTCGGCGTAGTCTTGCAACAATTGAATCAGTCTTTGCTTGACACTGTTTTCTAAGTCAGCCCCAATTCTGACCTCTTTCTTTTCTTCGTCACTGCCCAAGTTGATGACCTTAATCGGCTCCTCATGAGGCTGTATGGCTTTTTCTTCTTGTTCTAGAAGTCTTGCAATTTCTCTTGGCACTTCACAATCTTCCTCACTTTCGTCCTCAGTTTGGTAGATCGGATTTTCAAAGTCATGACGGGCAATAGCAGAATCGTTGTTGACTGGATCCAGAGTGTATGTGAATCTGCATGGTAGATATGTGAGTGTGTATGAAGAGAAAAACATAGCTATTTGAAAGCGAATAAAGAAAGAAAAAGGATCACAAAATTTTGAACATGCAAGCATCCCATGATTTTATTGAATGCACATAATCATGATATGACAAACCCTTTTTATAGAAGGACCGTTGTGCTAAGGCACACGGCTTTCAAGCTCATGGTTCGATTGTTCGGGAACCACTTTTATCTTTGCACAATATACACAAAGAAAACAGGAAATGGCATTTACTCCTGATCAAAGGAGATCACATCCTCTGCTTTCCAGTTGTTCAATCCACCGTTGTTAGCAGGGAGCACCCAGCTGTTCCAGTTGCAGTTGTTCTTTTCGTCTTCCGTATCATTGATTCCGCTAGTGGGAAAATGCGTAGGTAATTCCTCAGGATAAGTTGGATGATTTGTTGGATATGAGAATCCAGGTGGAGGTCCCTCTATTGGCTGAGCGAGATGCTCGATAAGGCCGTCCCATGCAGTAGGAATGATGTTTTGAATAGAGACTTGTGCATCCTGATAAGGAGTGTACTGTGACAGAAAATAACCTTCGTTGTTTGGCATCTTCCTGTCTTCTTCAAGAGCGAAGTTGTCGTCGTACTGTTCGTCCCATCCAGTCGGGACAATGTCTTTGATGGGAGTTGAAAAGCTCGGAGGAGCGGAATATTTCACCATATAGTCGTATTTGCCGCTGGGTTCTCCTAGCGTGTCCCATACTTCTTTGGGTGGATTTTGATATTGCTGAGTGACGGGACTTGTGATACTTCCGTCATTTTGATTACCCTCTTCTGTTGGAGTAAGATCTTCCAGAGCAATGTAAGAATTCTGAGGTGTGATATACTGGTGGTTGTAACCGTCATTTGGTCCTCCCACAGAATCCCACATTCCCATGGTAATGGGTGGAATTTCGTCTGGATATGGCTGAATGATGTGGTTCAAGTATGTCCCTTCATCATCAATGGCGTTTACTTCTTGGCTGGCGAAGTGTGATATTAACCCTTCAGAGCGAGGATTTTGATCATTCTTTTGATTTTCACCATTATAGCCCAGACCTAGCTTGTCGGACTTGTAGGGTATATCAGGGAGTTGTCCCCATACTGTGCGATCACCCTGTTCAATCATGGCTTTGGCATCTTTGAGAGAAGCCATAGTTGTAGCTGGAGTAGCAGGAATATGCTTGGTGGTAGAGATATCTGGAGATACAACCTCAAAAGCTTGATACGGAGTTTCGATGGATTCGCCCTCCATCTCAACATACTTGTCGTTGCTCAAGTGACTGACCATATATTCTTCTTCGCCATAGACTGTGACAACCTTTCCTTTTACTGGGTATTTTAACTTCTGATGCAGGGTAGAAGTTACAGCGTTTGCCCCATGTATCCAAGGGCGTCCTAGTAAACAGGAGTATGTTGGAAGAACGTCTATTACGGAAAAGATAACATCGAAAGTTTGAGAGCCCACTCTGATTGGGAGCTTAACTTCTCCGTACACCGTTCTTGTTGACCCATCGAAGGCTCTTACAACCACATCACTTGGTTGTAGCACAACTCCTTTGAAGTCAAGTTTTTCCAGTATTACCTTTGGTAACACGTTTAGAGAGGAACCATTGTCTATTAGCACATGAGACAGAGTGGTGCCGTTGCATTCGATAGAGATGTGCAGGGCCTTGTTGTGATTTCTTCCAGCAGGAGTTAGATCCACATCAGAGAAACCAAGACCATTGGGCACTGTAAGACTGGCGACACAATTCTCAAATTGGTCGATTGGGATTTCTTGAGGCACATGCGCAGCTTGAAGGAACTTCATTAGAGCTTTAGCATGAGCTTCTGAATATTTTAGCAGAGATAACATTGAGATTTTTGAAGCAGTATGCCCCAGTTGTTCGACAATATTGTAATCACTTTTGCAGATGATTTTCAATATTTCGTCCATCTCTTGCTTTGATGGATCCTCAGCAGTGATCTCTACCGGATTTTGAACTGGTTCGATCAGTGGCTCTTTGCCTCGAGTGTTGATATCTGGAATAGGAATTGGAACCTGGATTGGACTAGCAGCAATATTTGGAGAAATTTCTGGTGAAAAGATTCTTCCACTTCTCGTGATCTTGCTAGTGCCTGCAATGTTACTTACAGCTGAAGTAGTTAGTGTTGCGTCCTCTTTAGTCGAGGGATCCTGCTTAACTCCATGAATGTAAACATTAGTGTCATATCCCCATGGGACAGCTTTGTCTGAGGAGTATGGAAATGGAGTTGGTCTAGCAATGACTACTGATGCCACTTTGAGTGTAGCAGAAAGTTTGAATGGAGCCTTGGTAGAGATTTTGAATGGTAAGCTGGAGATCACTGAGACGTCTTCCATTCTTATCCCGTTGGCAAAGACTTTGCCCAACATGTCCATAGAAGGGAGCCTCTCAAACATAATGATACGGCGATCCATGTGTTTTTGAATTCCCATCTTTAGATTTTCACAACCATTGGGTTGGCGTGAGCAATAAAAGCAGTCGGGATCACAACCTGGAAAGTAACCAGCTTGGATGAACTTTCTTTTGACTTCGAGGAGTGGAATTGATACTTCGTTCACATCATAAATGTAAACTGTGTCTATGATAGCATTAACAGTTTTGTCATGCTTTGGCATAGGTGCTGTGATGACATTTGGAGTTTCTGGAGGATCGAACTCAATTTCTCCAGCATCTATCATGTCTTGGATTTTATTTTTCAGGGCCCAGCAGTGATCTGCGTCATGTCCTGGACAGTTTGAATGATAGGCACATGTTGCATCAGGGCGATAATTCAGAGAAGAAGTATTGACATTCTTCGGAGGACCCCTTAATGTGATCAGATCCGCTTTTAGCAAGTGCTGCAATGCCTGAGAGATTGGCATGTTGATTTTAGTGAAATTTCTTCTTGGTGCATCTGGTCGATGCGTATATTTTGGCTGTTGATCTTTTTGAGGTGCAGATGCGGAGATCAGAACTGCCCCTACAGATTGATGCTGTTCATTTTTGCGACTTTTCTGAATTTGAGTTGTATTGACCTCATTTCTCCCACTGATGGGCCTTTTTGTAGTACCAGAGGTGGAACCTATTTGAATTTTTCCATTTTGAATGCCACTTTCGACACGTTCCCCGGTCAGTATTAGGTCAGTGAAACCTGATGATGAGCTTCCCAGCAAATGGCTATAGAAAGGGCCAGTTAAAGTGCCCATGAACATGTCGACTAGTTCGCGATCAGATAAGGGTGGTTGAACCCTTCCAGCCATATCTCTCCACTTTTGTGCATACTCTTTGAAACTTTCTTTTGGTCCCATAGACATGCCTCGCAATTGAGTACGAGTGGGTGTAAGATCAGCATTGTATTGGTACTGTTTGTAAAAAGCAGCAGCTAATTCTTCCCAAGTATGAACCTTGGTATTTTCTAGCTGGTAGTACCATTCGAGTTGTGTACCTGACAGACTTTCTTGGAAAAAGTGAATCCACAATTTGTTATCTGTTGTATGAGGTTGTATCTTCCTCACATAAGATCTCAAATGTAGTTTTGGACAAGAAACTCCATCATACTTTGCAAAGGTTGGAACTTTGAATTTTGGAGGGATGACAACATCCGACACGAGTCCCAGATCATTGAAATCTAAGCCAGGTATTTTTTGTATTTCCATAGCTTTCATACGATCCTCCAACTGTTGGTATTTGTCATCATCCTGTTCGTCTCCAGAATGATCTTCTTCTTCATTTGAAGAGAGAGAGGGTTTAGCAGAACCCTGGTTGCTTTGATTATCTTCTTGTTCACCATCACCGACTATTTCAGGGATTGGTGGCTTTTTGATCTTTTTGACAGGGATCTTGATCTTCCTTCTCAGGTAACTCAAGCCTGCAGATTCTTTGGGCTTCTTCTTCTTCTTGAGTATCAGGGCTTTCAGCTCTTGTTGCCCCTTTGCCAGTTCCAGAATTGCCACTTGAACTTGGGCATTCTGTACTTCGAGATTCTTGATGCTTGCCTCAGATTCCATCTCTTCTGACTGAAATAAACAGCGAAGAGATGAGAAACCCGTCATGAGAACCTGTTATGAAATGTGTATGACTGGATGCCATGTATGCAATGTGTATGCAATGTATATGAATGCAATGTATGAAATGCAATGTATGAAATGCAATGTGTATGCAATGCATGTGAATGCATGTGTGCAATGTTTTCAAGGATCATAGAGTCTAGATTTGTTAAAGAAGCAACAAACGTTAGTTAATCAATTTATTCTTTTTTCTTTGCCTCATTTGGGCTTACAAGACAGAAAATAAAATAAATGATCTTTCAGGTCTCCCGTGGGCGCTTTTTCTTTGTCCCCAGGAATGCGTTGATTCTTTGTTCTTCTTGAAGCTGTCTGGTGAGCTCGAATAGCCTTCTTTCATAGTCCTGACAGTGTTCTTTGAAGGTGTCTCTTTCCTCTTTGAGTTGAACCCAGGATTTTTGCAACTCTTCCAAGTCAGTTGGCATATCCGGGTGTAGAATAACTTGAGGTTCGTAACCTTCGACTTCTGATTCGATAGTCACAGGTAGAACAGCGGGATAGGGCATCATGAGTTTTTGAGCATGAGTACGCACCCATCTGAGGTAAAGTTCCATAGGAATAGAATTCCATTGCCCCAGAGTTTTGCTTTCTATTCTATAGACACTGTCCCAAGCCTGTATGAATCTTCGTCGGTGTCTGTGAGAATCATTCTCGTAATCAAACACAATGCCACGGATAATCATGTCATGAGGACCGTTGCTTCTTGCATATCCGAATTGGCGTAGAGCTAGAGAGGGATTGTAAGTGATACCTCCTTTAATGCCAAGGAGTGGCACATTAGGGTATTCTCCACAATGATCAATGATAGTAATGTCTCTTTGAAAGAAGTTGTTCCATCGGATATCTGAATGAGATAAAGACATGATTTTGTAAGACCATTGTGCTCTTTGTTCATTTCTCAGTACTGATCGGGGAAGATGACATGTAAACCACCTAGCCAGCAGTGGTATACAGCACATGAGAGTTCCTCGCTTCTTCGTGGTACGAGTGTGTAGAGAGTGTAGGATGTCTCCCAGCAATGTTGGTACCCGGGTTGCGAATTAGGAAAAGGTTGATGATGTGTACACTTATGAACTGGTCGGAATTAGGGAACAAAACCAACCCATAGATCAAAAGAGCCATAACTTCTTCAAAAGCTGGATAACTTTTGTTTTCTAGCAGTAGTCGAGCCTTTTCCAGTAAGAATTTGGCAAGCAAACCCTCAACTCCACTCTTTGTTTCCCAATTGGATTTGATTTCTGACTTTTGCAGATGTAAAGCAGCAGCAATGACTTCAGGTTTTGGTTTTCTTTCTAAACCAGTGAAAGGTAATTGATCTCGAACAGGTAATCCCATTAGTTCAGAGAATTCTTCCAAAGTGGGTACCAACTGGTAATCAGGAAAGGTAAAGCAATGATGTTCAGGGTCAAAGAACTGGAACAGGACCCGTATCATGTCTTCTTCAAATTTTGAGGTAACCAAATGGAGTAGGTGACCATGCTTTTCAGTGAATTGAGCATTCCTGGGGAATTCTGCTACCAAGACTTTGAGTTCAGATGGCACCGTTGAGATATTGATTCGGATGTAATCTCTGGTGGCGGGAGCCATTACCTGAAAAAACAAAAGTAAACTCTTTGATCCTTGAAATGTGTAGTGAAAAATGATGTGTTTATGATGCAAACATGTGGCACACAAAAACAAATCAAACAATAGCCTTAGGTTTAAAGGCTTGCATGGAGTTGATAGGTGATACCCTCCCCACTGAAGTTGAGTTGGTTAAAACCTGTCCTAGAATTGGATTCGGGTTCTATGATCCTTGGAAGTAACATCTCAATACGGCGCTCGAGCGGCCGATCAAAATATTCCTCGAGGATAACTAACTTCGATCAATTTCAAAGCTAGCCACTTAAAAGGCCACAAGTCAAGTTCAACTAAAAGGTTCTAAGACAAATTAGTGTTTAATGACACTTCGGAAGCCTAATATACTCCTTGATCGTTTTCAAGGGACATCAGTATAAACCAAAGTATCACACTAACGATGACTACCAGATCAACCGTATCGGTACATGCCGTACAGTTTCCTTGGTCTATTGTCATATACTTAAGGTATCTCGAGATTCGGGTTAGAATCTTTCACACAAGCAAAGTACCCAAGCAAACCTGTGAAAAGTAAAGCAATCAGATCAAACAATTGAAAACATCGAAATGATCTATACTCTAAAGGTAACCCCTTTTGAAAACATTTTGAATTTGTATTCCCCAGCAGAGTCGCCAGTTCTGTGGACCGTCCTTTCGGGCCATACCCCTCCGTGGGTGGGATACGTGAACTGACTCTTTTTTGTCGATCGGACGCTTTCGCGTCACTTTTGAAAAAGTTTACAGAGTCGCCACCGACCTTTTATTTTATCCAATGAAGGAAAGGTTTATAAAAGAAACAGAAAAAAGACCTTTGAGAGATTCTGGGTAAGGGGGTAGGTTATACAAAGGGAAGGTGTTAGCACCCTTTGTATCCATGGTTATCCATGGGCTCTTTAGTTTGCTTAGCTCATTTGCTTTACTTTTCAATTGATTCGGAATGCTTTACCTGTGTTTTTGAAATACCTTTGCAAATAGAATTTGTAATGATCCTTGTGCGGATATATACAAATGCTTGTTTATCTTTCGAAAGATGTTTTGAAAAGATCGTTAATTTTGTAATGATCCGTGTTTGGATGTATACAAAATATTGTCTTTTGGAAAATTCGTTTTAAAAAAACAACAGTGTATGAGAATTTTGTTTGTTTTGATTTTGAGCAAGCAAACTAGGAGGTCTACCCTGAGTTAGGAGGTCTTTATCCTTGTTCCCTTTAAAAATCTATCCATTCGTCGGATATAAACAAAAGGTTCGATTTTGTACTCGAAACAGTAGAAATGTAACTTTGATTTTGAAAAGAGTGAAAAGGGGTTACCCTAGGAGGTGCAAATGTGATTGTGATTGAATTCAGATATTTATCTTTGAAGTTAATGATCTGACGGTTCAGTTTTATCTTTGACATACACGCAGTTTATAGGTGTGCTGGAAATTAAAATGCGGAAATGTAAAGTGCGGAAAGTAAATCTACGCTATTACATCGATTGTGCGGGAAATGTAAACTAGCCTATTTACATGAATTTGACATCCTATACATTTATCTAGGAATTTTAAATTGCAAGAAATAAAAGGCATATTTTTGGATTTTTTAGGATTTATTTTAAATATAATTAATGCATGATTAATTAATTTTAAAATAAAGAAAAGATGGAAATATGATTAAACTTAGAAAATAAGTTTGAAATATGTACAAAACATTTGTCAATTAATTTTAGAACAAAACTAATTTTTTTGGAATTTTTGAAATTGTTTTTGGATTTTTTTAAGTTAATTAAAACATAATTATGCAAATAATTACACAAATAATTAAAACTTGATGATAAAATTATCCTAAATATGTACAAAATTAGTTTATGATATATAAACAATATTTAACACAAAGAACAATTTTTTTTATGATTTTTTGACTAATTAAAATAATTAACAAGCAAATATATAAATACATACTAATTAATTATGAAAAATATTGAAATTTTGAAGAAAAATAAAATATTTTTATTTCAGAAAATAATATATATTTTTAGAAGTTTAAAATATTTTTTGTGGATTTTTTTGGATTTTTTAACTATTTTTAATTAATTTAACAAAGAAATTAAAATAAAATAGAAAATAAATAATAGAAATAAAAGGATACTAATCCTGTGTGGTTTGATTGAGGGGCCATAGCATGGAGCTGCGTGTGTGAGGCGTTGGATTGAAGATTGAAGTGATCCAAGGGTTCAGATCTGAGGTCACATGATGCACATGGTTAAAGTAGATCATGGGATTAGTGGGAGACCAAAGTCAGACTGGTCCCCACCTTCGCCTGCGTGGACCAATGGAAACAGAGGGAGAGAGAGCTGACTGTTGACTGACGAACCACGCTC
Source organism: Vicia villosa (assembly GCF_029867415.1). NCBI lineage: Eukaryota > Viridiplantae > Streptophyta > Magnoliopsida > Fabales > Fabaceae > Vicia > Vicia villosa. Next base: position 171,759,168 of record NC_081180.1, read on the forward strand.
GGACGCGTGGTCGTCTTCAACCTCCGTCCCATGCACTTTTTCAGACAGATAGCGGGGGTTTTTAACCCCCTCTATTTCACGATACAAAAACGTTATTTTCGGTAGCTTCCCAAACCTGCAAGAACACACGTTAGCAACATATGAAAACAACCCAGATCCACTAAACATGATGCCCTGAATCCAAATATGTCATTAGTTTCGTGGTTTGATGCTCATAGCTATAGGTTCGAAGATGTTAAAGTATGAACACTCATAAGCTTATGTTAATGGCATATGGCTATCCTCACGTGGGAGTTGGCATGTTAAGGCCCAGATCATTTGCATAGGACCTTATGAGCATGATAGGATGGTTGGTTAGCATTGAAATCAGTTGCATATACAAAAAACGAAAATAAAATTCATATGTACATGAAGAGTATTATATGCTTTATACGACTCTCATGGGCCTGTGTTTAAAGTTCAATCTTACTCTATTATCTTTGAGAAGATGATTAGAATGCTTGGTTTGTATTAATATTGATTGGAAAATTGATTTTGAAAATTACAAAGTATGGAGATTTTTTGAGAATTTTGAGAGGTTTGTGGCTATTCTCTTGCTATCTCTTCGTGTCCCCCTTCTTTTGCTGAAGTATGATGCTTCTTTTATAGCCCAAAGTTGCTTGGAACTCAAGCTAAGAAGCTTTGTTGTCTTTGTTGAAAGTTTGATTTTTAAAATATTAAAAATCTTTGAATTGTTGACCAAGCTTGACTCCATTCAATGCTCTTGTCTTGCTCTTCAATTCTTGCAGAAAAAATGAAGATTCCTTGAAGTGAGTCATACTTGGAGGCCAAGCAACCATTATCCATGCATTTTCCTTTTAATTTTAATCTTAAAGTAAGATAAAATTATGCAAAAAATGGCCAATAAAGATGTGGGCTTTGTCTTGGTCGTGGGAGGCCCATAGTAACATGGCAAAGATGTTTGGACCATAAAAACTTGGCATCTTTTGGAAAAAAAACATTTTTGAGCAATGTTGATTTCATGCATTTTCCCAAAATTTAGCCAACTTCAACAAGGTGTAAATCCTTCAATTTTTGTCATATGAAGGAGATCTTGCACTTTTTGGAAACCTCAAAGAGTCCTCTAACCAATGTCTTTGGTTTCATGTCAAAATGATTTTTGGTTCTCCTTGTGTGTCCTTTTGAAAAAAGTGTCTTTTTGTTGACTTTGAAAATGACCTGTAATGTCTTTGGCCATATTTTTCAAATGGTGAATGCTATGACCATGGGATCAATTGCATTTGAAAGATAATTGAATTTCCTTCAAAATGAGCTTTGGTTGACATTTTTTGGATGAAGGATGAGAGAGTTATGATCAGTCAAAGTTGAGTTGACTTTTCAGGCAAAAACCCTAATTTTGAATCTTAGGGTTTTGTTGATTTTTGATCTTTCCTTGATGAATTGTGATCATCCAATGATCAAATGTTGAATCCTTTGACAAAATATGGACTTTGACAAAAAATTTCATTTTTGACTGTCAGTTGACTTTTTTGGTCAAACGGGTCGTCTGTTGACTGTTTGAGCTGCTGACGGTGCGTCTGAGTGAATTGAAGTTTGAAAATTTGTATGATGGTACTTTGAGATGTATGGATGTATATGAAATCCATTTGAGCTCTCAAAACTTGTTGCTCCTGTTAAAACAAGAAAAACCCTGATTAGGGACTGTCTGTATAGGAGGCAGTTAAGCGTACCTGATTTTTGTGCAGTGTTGAGTTTCTGCTAATCATGTGATATTCAGAAGACTTCTAACACAAAAATCTTGGAAATTTGAATTGTGAATGATTGATTTGATTGATTGTACAAATCACTGTGAATTGTACTGTCTGCAGTTTGTCTGTCAACCGACTGTTCAGGTATTGACGTAGCAGTTAGAGTGAAAAATCAACAGTCAAAGTTAATTTTCTTTTTTTTGTTGTTTTTTGTTTTTGTTTTATGTAAAAAATGAAAGTTTATTTACATGACTTGTTAAAAAACATAGACATAATAAATAACTAATATTTACGGTATGCGGGTACAGTCTGAGTTTCCTGATTCTGCGCCTGCAAAAGATTTAACTCTGTACCAATTGTGTCAGTACTATTTATTTGTAAATAAATAAATAGCATGTGTGAAGTAATAAACAGTATTTGGTGTTTGCGTAAGAATAAATTCAACGGCAAGCCAAATTACTGTATAAGAAAAATTCTAAAAACTAAGTATTTCATATATCAGGATATTTGTTGAAATAAAAATCCATGATTATATGAGACTCTTAATTTTCAGATTGGAGTTTTCTTGAAAAATATGTGGGCAAATTTTGGGGTATAACAACAACACATAATCAATCAATAATACATGCACTTTTCATCAATTCATAACCTCCCTAAACCTAACATATAATCCAATTGACTCAATAACATCCCTAATCAATATTATTATCCAAGAATACGATAATAGATGATAACCAGAGAGTCCCCCCTTACCTTAGCCAAGAGTTCTTGATTGGTCTCTCCCTCCATTGCTCCTCTTCACGTACCAGCTTTCCAATCCCACATCTCCTCTGCTCTGCTTTTCACGTTCCTTTCCCTTATTCCCAATTCTTATTATTTTATAAAATAAACTTTAATTGGAATAAGACCTTTACTAACATAACACCCCCTCATTCCTTAACATCACACATGGCCCAACACCATAAACCATCCTTTTCCAATTAAATCCCTCAACCACATATAATTCTAATTATTAATTAAATTTCTATTTAAACTAAAAATTAAAATATACGGGTGTTACAGATAACCCTATTGCCTCCATACTCAAGTCCTGCCAATCCTGCTCTTGGGTTCAAGTACAATGCAAGATGTGCTTATCAGTCGAATAGTCCTGGTCATGATACAGAAGATTGTGGACCATTGAAGCATAAGATCCAAGATTTAATCAATGACGAGATCATTGATTTAAATTCACCTGAGGGACCTCATATGACTGATGTTGCGCATAACCAGAAAGGCCTTAATGAACGCAACCAATTTGTGGGGGCAGTTCTGATCTTTGCACCAGCTCCATAACAACGACGCAAGCCAAATGCACCTAAGCGTCAATTCACCAAAATTAATATGACATTGGATCACGCATTACAACATCTGTTGAAGATCAAATTGATTACTCTGGGGGACCCTCCTAAGAATTACAACACTTCCGCTCCTAGCTATAAGCCCAATGCGAGGTCCGCATATCATTCCAATAGTCCTGGACATGATACGAATGATTGTTGGTCATTGAAGAACAAGATCCAAGATATGATTGATGCTCAGGAAATCGAATTCAACCCTCCCAAGACTCCTGTAGTGATCACTGCTCCCATGCCTAATCACAACAAGACTGATTAACATCTAGAAGGATGAACTTTTTAATCATTAAGACTTATTCTCATGCGCAATTTCTATTCTGTTTGTTTAAACATTCGACTTATGATAGACATTATCTGTTTTAGTAATCATCATCAGTGCATTGCATATGTTTGTCTTGAATGAATTATTTCGCTATCACTCATTTTAAATTATGTCTTTAATTTGCATATGTTTTGTGATATTCAACTCCTGCTAAGCTGTATGCCTTTTGAGGGAGGATGACGAAAACGATACCGCAACCTCATATAGTATGCTTTTGAACGGACTATGTTGACGATGTACAAGCATTGTTTCAATTCCTAAACAGTGGAGATATAAGGATGTTAATCCCTCGTCAACCCCTTTGAGCCTAAGAAGTAGAAGTCTCTTTCTCATACAAATTAAACCCTTAATCACAACCTGGGGCAGGGTAGTTACTCAGTTAACTCAATTATACTAGCCGTTGTTTATACAAATAATGATGGGTTCCCGCAACCAGTAAGTCATGCAGTCAATATCTACCAAAAAGAAAAGCCGTTAAGTCAAAACCTATGAAGGAGACTTATCGAAAAGTCGAAACATCCCGCCGACTGTAAACACAAAATAAGCAGTTCAGGCAAAAGTTAGGGATAAAAAAATCAAAGTAAAAAGGAGGTCACTACAAATCCTCGACCAAAGCAAAAAGAATTACAAAGAAGGATAACTGACTGTTCAAATGAACTTCTGGTACTTTAACCATAATCAAATATCAATGTTACAACTTCAAGGTTTGCTAAGGCTGAAACGCATAGTTAACTGAGCATAGGATTGAAGAACATCACGAAGATTGGGATGGGTACAAATAAACTTTGAGACATTATCCTTTGTTTCTTAAACCGTGAACCAAGCCACGTTACAACCCTTGAAAGTCCTAACTGAAGCACGGTTAGTTCGAAAGCATACTGTCGCCAATAGGGTATCCTGACTCCTTAAGGTTTACCACGAATGCTGAGTTGATATTTCTTTTTTACAAACATCACGTTTTTATAAACATCACGCTTTTACATCTCCCGTTTTAATGTTTTCCAAAAAAAAAACAAGACAGACATATGCATTGCATCTCATGAATTCATTATTAAACATATTTTGCTACATAATTTCAAATGTTAGCATCAGGAAGAAATTACACAGGATACGACTAATGGCTAAAAGTCATCCCGACAGACGAAACCACTTCAGTAACAATAACTCTTACACTTGACTCAATTAGAAGTCAACATATACAAGGGGCATGACGTAGTCTATCCAGTCAATACGGGGCAATCAGGTCAAGATTCCGAGAATCTCTCAAATACCAAACAATCAGGGGCATGGACCCAAGTGGGTCTGAAGATACTTCCTAATCAGCATGGGGCATCATCCTAAGTCTATGATTACTGGGGGCATGTCACCCATAGTACACACCTCATAAAGTCCTCGCAAGGTGAATCTCTTCAAAATTCCCTAATAACAGGGGCAAAATTGTGCAAAGCCTGTTTGACACTTCAACCAACACTCATTGGTGTGTCCCAATCAATACAAATCCAGGAATGACAGTTAATATAATACTGGGGGCAACGTTCAAAGACATCCATGCTTTCCCACAAAGCCGGTTTCATAGGATCATATCCCCATAGAGTAATCATTAAGAAGATATCTTCAAATGTCCTCGTCCCAACAAAGACTTAGTTCCTCAACTGAGTTTATATCTTCGACACTGCCAGTTCCCTGATACTATTCTCTTCTCCAAACAGGGTCATTCATCTCTCTTATCCCCAGTCAGGGTACGTCAAGATCAATCATTCGAACGACTCTCATCCCCAAGCAGAAGTAATAAATCCCCAGCTGAGCATCTTCAAGACAAGATCATGCATCAAAATCACAATAATATAGAGATTTATTTTCCCAGTCAAGAAAATCACTCCAGATAGTATAAATCATATTCATGCACCATATATCATATACATATCCATACATTGCATATAGCGTCTCATACAAGTCTCTCATTTATTTTGAGAGACTCATCACATAATACATGCATCATGACATTGCATAGAGACTAACCTTACCTTTTTCAGAATACAGGTACAAACAGATAAACGAAATATCCAATCTTCAAAGATCTAATTCAGTTACTACGAACGGTACTGACACGGTCAACATTCGTAGATCTAATTCTATCATCACGAACGGTGTAGACACGATCATCCTTCCAAGGTCTAATTCAGTTACTATGAACGGTGCTGACACGATCAACATTCAAAGATCTAATTCTATCATCACGAACGGTGTAGACACGATCATCCTTCCAAGATCTAATTCAGTTACTATGAACGGTACTGACACGGTCAACTCTCAAAGATCTAATTCTATCATCACGAACGGTGTAGACACGATCATCTTTCCAAGATCCAATTCAGTTACTACGAACGGTGCTGACACGATCAATATTCCAAGATCTAATTCTATCATCACGAACGGTGTAGACACGACCATGTTTCCAATATCTAATTCAGTTACTACGAACGGTGCTGACACGATCAATATTCCAAGATCTAATTATATCATCACGAACGGTGTAGACATGATCATCTTTCCAAGATCTAATTCAGTTACTATGAAAGGTGCTGACTCGATCAATATTCCAAGATCTAATTATATCATCACGAACGGTGTAGACACGATCATCCTTCCAAGATCTAACTTGGTCACCACGAACGGTACTGACACGATCAACATTCAAAGATCTAATTTGGTCACCACGAACGGTGCTGACACGATCAAAGAAAGAGACAGACTTAATCATGACACTCAATTCAGAAAAGACCATGACAATGGAGTCATGATAATGGAATCACGACAACTGAGTCACGATAATGGAATCACGACAACTGAGTCACGATAATGGAATCACGACAACTGAGTCACGATAATGGAATCACGACAACTCAGTCACGATAATGGAATCACGACAACTGAGTCACCATAATGGAACCACGACAATGGAGTCACGACAATGGAGTCATGACAATTGAGTCACATATCTAATTCCGGTATTCAGTTCAGAAACAATCATGGCAATGAAGTCACGGCGATGAAGTCACGGCAATCGAGTCACGACAATACGATAATGGAGTCATGACAATAGAGTCACTACAATTAATTCACTTCACACTCCCAACATCCAGATGGTATCTTTAAGCCCATCTCCAACAAACACTTCTCAATACTTCAAGCTCGGATATAGTCTAACTTACGACTTATTCTGACTTTCGTATTTATCCAGATCAGTTGGCATCTTTAAGCCCGTATCATACATCTTTTCCAACACTTGGACGGCATCTTTAAGCCCGTCTCTGGTAAAAGTCCCCGCTTCAGCCAGGGCAAATTCCTGGCAATTCTAGTGTTCAATCCTCTTCTACCTTCAGATTCCGACAAGCACACAAGCCAATCTACATCCTCAGGTATAAGAAGATTGAACAGGGGCAGTTGTCATACCCCAAAATTTGCCCATCATATTTAATCATATTTCAGTCCATCATATTTCCAAAAAGTCCTAGAGCACCTTCATATGACAAATTTTGAATGAGTTATGGCTTGCGCAAGTTGGGCTTTTTTTGAGAAATGCACATGGATCCAAATGAAGAATTTTGAGTTTTTGAATCAATGGGCCTAATTTTTGGATTCTAAACTTATCCATAGGTTAATTCAAGGCCCATAAATATATTATTTTATTTTTATGGATTTTATTTATATTTATGTGAATTTTCATTCATTTAAATGTTAAATAAAATAAATAAAATATAAGATGAATATACTTAAATCAAAGATTTATTTTCCAATCATCAAATCATCAAATATGAATCAAATTTCATGGTAAATGTGATTGGAAAGAGATGAATATAATTGGAGCCAAAAGAGAAAGATTTTACGCAAAAATCAATGAAATCTCTTCAAAATTTTATCTCACCAATCAACTTATTTTTTAAGAAAACTTTTACCCTAATTCTAAGCTATATAAATACCTCAAACAATTCACACAAGGGATGGACGAATTTTTTGGAGCAAGGGCTAGGGTTTCAAAGTGGAAAATATCAAAGAAAGATGGAATTTGTGTGCTATTGATTCAAGGGTTTCCAAAGCCAAATAACCATCTTAAATCATTCCTAAGGTAAAAGAGGGTAAGTTCACATTGTTTTTGAGTTCTTATAGTTGTTCATAATGCTCATCCAAAACATACATATTGCTGCATCTTTTTTAATGTTCGTATCTCTCTTCCCATGATGTTTTAACGTGACTTCATGATGCCTTTGAGTTCTGGGTGAAGTTTAGAGAAGAATGGAACAATTGGAATGGAGCTCAGGTGTCCCAAACATAGCCTGCCATTGTTAGGGCACAACACATGAAGGACCACGGATTCACGTTTCCAGACACTTTCAGGACAAACGAACCCCATATTTGAACTCAGGGGATGTTTTTACATGGATCTGGGTTGTTTTAATATATTGATGCTTCTGTTTTAAGTGTTTTCAAATTGCAGAAATTTCGAAGGAATTTTCCGCGGGTAAATCCGCAGGAAAACCCCTAACAAAATCTGCAGGTGGGTTTGAGAAGATGATGACCAGTGTGCGCAGACTTTTGACTAAAACGTGTGGCGCGTTTGCAAGGCTTGATTGGCTGGCCCAGGATCAATGTTCCTCTCTCCTTCTGCTATTGGGTGGTCAAAATTCTCCAGGGGTCCACGCGTGCTACTTTTGACTTTCTCACTTAATGATGATATGTTTATATTTATTTATTTGTTCATGTTATACTAACAGCATGAAACGTTTACTCCATTGGCCAGCGCAGAAGTTTGTTTTCTAACACACCTGGGTTCGAACCTTGGTGTAAACAAGTTTTTTTCTTTGAATATATTCTTTCATGGATCCCACGCAGCATGCCTAGATACGCTCACGATAGACCAGCGCCCCTCAGCCAATGGATGCTCAACAGACAAGATCCAACGACCACTATGATGCAGGATCACCATTCACCCTCACAGATCAACAACACCTGACCAGAGCTGAGTCTTTTAATTTTTTTTTTATATATTTTAAATACTTTTGTTTATCTCTTTTCCTTTTTTCTTTTATTATAATTCTTTTTTTTGTTTATTTATTCTTAATTATTTAATAAATTAGTTGTTATAATAATTTTGTACTAAATTATTTCTTTTAGGCGAAAACTCGATTTTTTATAATTTCATCAAAAATTGTTTCTTTAACATTTAAAAATTAATTGTTTTGCACATATCTTTTTTATCAATTAAATAATTAATTTTTTTTGGTTTGTCAACCTCGATCCATTTATAAACCCTGGTTAACTTTTGTCCCACTCGGAGTTTGCCTTTTGCCTTGCTTTTTATTTGCTTTCCTAAATTATTACTATTTTAATTTTTGATCTGCCACGTTATAATTGTTGAGGTCCTTAATGCACTAACATTTTTCTTCTTTGTGCCCAACTTTCAGGGTTAACAAAAATCCTTCAGCCATGCGCCGTCAGATCGAAAAGCTAAGTTTCTAGCTTTTTCTTTGTTAAAATATCATTTTAATTTTTATTTTGCTTCTTTGCCTAAAATAGGATTTGCTTCGAATAGTCAATGAATCCCTCCTACACTCACCTTTATTTATTTTCCTTTTAATTTTCAGAGTCGATTAAGAGTTCGAGGAAGATCAAGGCATTCAAGGGTTTATATTAATTATTCATTCCTCTTATTTTCTGTCTTTTATTTCCCTATCCCCGCAGGTGTTTATTGGAATAGCGTAGGACTTTTCTGCCTTTAATTTCTGCAATTTTAAACTGCGTGGTTAGTAATCTTAGGGAGTGCAAGCCTTGAACTGAATTAGATCACTAATTACAAGATAACAATATCTGAATTAACCACCTGATTATGCCACACACACACCTTTAGGGCAATCCCTCTACTTGCCTTGTTGCCTTATTTATCTGTTGCCTGTTGCCTCTAATTGTACTAAATAGTCAAGTCCCTCGATTCCGAGGATACCTAAAAGCAAGGTATCCTAAAGAGACTGACAATCATCTAGTCCCTCGAAGTTGCCTCGGTAAAAGATGATTGTCCCAATTGCTAAGGTATCCTTGCATGATGCCTGAAAATATTAAATGACTATTATATCCTTCCCTTAGACTACCTGCCCTCTTTATGGCAAGGGACAGTCTTATGGCGAACGATAACTCGATGACCCTTTCAACATCCAATTGAAAGACTTCGTGCCCTCTCATGGTATGGATAGACCCTTTCACCCTGAAAAGCTAAAAGAACAAATTTCAAAACTTAGGGTAGTTGCTACTAATTGCTTGCTCTAAATTTAAAATCTTTTTCCACTCTTCTTCAAAATCAAATTCAAAAAGACTACGCTTATTTTCAAGCTAAAGTTCTTCTTCAAAGGTTTCTTATACACACGACACTTTTTCAAACAATTCAAACAAAGACAAGTGAGCTAAGCAATTAGGAGCCCATGGAAAACCATGGATGCAAATGGTGCCTTAAACCTTCCCTTTGTATAATCTACCCCCCGAACTCAAAGTCTTTTAAAAGGTCTTTTCCTATTCTTTTAGCCTTTCTATAAATTGGATAAAATAAAAGTAGGTGGCGACTCTTGCCATCCGTAACATTTCTAAAAAGTCAGTTCACCGTATTACAGAGAGCTAAACCCCATTGTGTTGAGTTTAAGGTAGTAATTAACCTATGAAGATGCAATTACTTTGATTAATTCCTGTGAACAATTGTTTAAGTTTTATTATCAATAAAGAACCTTGCTTTTATTTTATAGCATTGTTGAACTATCAATCGAGAGATAGGGTTTATACTTTTGCGCTACGTTCTTATATTGACTTGTTGATTAATCCTCAGAGATGAGATTTTGAAGAAGTTTTCATAAATCATTGTGTTTAATTCCCTTTATATTTATAGTTATTCTGAGAGATCGAATGAAGATAATATCAGTTTTGAGGATGAATGAAGATAATAACTTATACAATGGTTCAATTGTGGATTAATTAATTGTTGCATATGAGTAGGTTGATGAACCCTATAACTCAACATATTCACCACCATTGTTATTCATTCTTTAAGCTTTTAGTCATTTAATTCTTATTATCTTATATGCACTTTTGGATTAAAACAATCAAAACCAATACTTTTCACTACTCATCATAATTTGACTATAGAATGGCAGTACTATTGACATAGTCCCCGGCAACGGCGCCAATTTGTTGCACGCATTGCAATAGTTGTATTATTTTTAGTTATTTACTTAATTTTAGATTTTTTGTTGAGTTACTTAATTTTAGATTTTTTGTTTAGTTACTTAATTTTAGATTTTTAGTTTAGTTCCTTTATTTTAGATTTTTAGTTAGTTACTTTATTTTAGATGTTGTTATTGCAATATTTTTTTAATCTTGATTTTTATTATTATTATTATTATTATTATTATTATTATTATTATTATTATTTTTTATCTTGTTATTTCACTTGTTTGCTAGTTTGTTGATTTTTGTTTGTCGGAATGTTGGACCCAAATATAAATGTTGCGATTCATGCTCAAAACGAGATCCTAACTCAACAAATGGAGTATCTCCTTCAAAGTGTGCCACAGTTAACACCTCAAGTTAATGAGTTTCATGATATCGGATGGTGCACACCGGAAGATGCAATGGAGTATCATATGGCTAACCATGAATATCAACAACAAAGGCTTTCACACTATAATCAAGGTTATCGAAGAGGACACTCTGAGTTAGAGGAAACCATGAATCAATTCATGCAATTCTCCTTAGCCATTCAACAAAATCGGGAAACGCAAGATGTTCAACTTACCAAATTCTTCACCGAGCAAAACGTAAGTCAAGTCTCAATTTTTCAAAACCCTATGACTTGTGTAGAAACTTGCAATACTACTTCTATAATGAGTGTAAAAGTGATTGATGAGGAAGTTGAAAACAATGATGTTGAGAAGGAAGATGATAATCGCGTAGCGGAAGATGAGGAAAATGAAATTGTTGTAACTGAGATGAATAAAGAAGTGAAAAAAGAGATCAATCCAAAAGGAAGAAAGCTGGTGACAATGGCAAGCAAGGTGATACCGAGTCAACACCTCCCATACCCACATGCACCATCAAAGAAAGATAATGCTAGGCAACATGCAAGGTTTATGGACATATTTAAACAACTTCATATAAACATTCCATTTGCCGAAGCGTTGGAGCAAATGCCCAAGTATGCTAAATTCATGAAGAATATGCTCACAAAGAAAAAGAAGTACACAGACAAAGAGACAGTGTTGCTTGATGCCCGTTGTAGTGCCGTAATCCAAAGAAATACTCCAAGAAAGGAATCCGATTCGGGACGAGTCACCTTGCCATTAACTATTGGAGGTAATTACACTGGTAATGGTTTGATTGATCTGGGGTCTAGCATTAATCCCTCTATCCATTGTCAAGAGATTGGGGAATATTGTGATGAAGCCTACTAGGATGACATTGCAATTAGCCGATAAGACTATCACTTCACCGTATGGAGTAGCTCAAGATATCCTAGTAAAAGTGGACAATTTTTTTCCCGATGGATTTTATGGTAGTTGACATGGAGGAAGATCGTGAGGTACCATTAATTCTTGGAAAACCATTCATGAAGACCGCCCGAATGATGATTGATACGGATGAGGGGCTCATGAAAGTAAGGGTGCAAGATGAAGAGGTAAAGTTTAATATTTTCGAAGCCAAGAAGCATCCTAAGAACAAGAAGGATATTTTCCGAATCGATGCCACTGAAGGAGAACTCAAAGATGCCGAAAATCAAGTTCATAAACACAAAATGAAAGCATCTCATGATAGAAACATTAGCCACAAAGAATTTCAAGTTGGAAAAATGGTGTTCTTGTGCAAATCAAGACTCAAGTTATTTCCGGGTAAAGGGAAGTCAAAATGGTCCGGACCATTCGTGATAAAAGAGGTATGCAATTATGAAGCCATTGTGGTAGAGAATCCTAAGACAAATGAGAGTTGGACCGTTAATGGAAAATGGTTGAAAGATTACTTCGGGGGAGTGGAGCAACATGCACCATTTTTAAGTCCTTGAAAGCGTTGACCGTCGAGCTCAAACGACGTTAAACAAAGCGCTTGTTGCGAGGCAACCCAACATAGTAAGTTTTTATTGTTTTCTCATTCTTTCTATTTCGTTTAGTTTTGTATATCACCAAACCAGTGTCATTGAGCAGTTACAGAAGGCTGAACAAAACACTAAGGGCGCAACAAATTCTTTTGCATTATCGCGCCTCAGGACTCCGTACCGCGCCGCGAATCGTTTGCAGAAACTTCCGCGCGTCGCGTAGGAACATAGCGCGCCACGGACATGCGAGAACAGACCCTTAATGAAAACCTATCATCAGTTGTTTTGCTTATTGCGGTTAGCCGGAGCCCAACCCTTTTCCTTTGGGGGGATACACCAGCTCAACCAAATGAGACTCAGGAGCAACCACAGGGGGATAGTGAGCTGTTATGTTTATGATAACTGGCGTGATGATATTTTATTTTTTTTATCTTTAATTCTTGTTTTAGTAATTTCAGTCCTACAATTTCATATAAGTTCTGCTTTTATTTTGTTATTTATCCCCAGTTTAGAATGAGTAGTTTCTACAACATAATGAAAAGCTCGAGCGAAACAATGAGAATGCCAACAATGGAGCAGCAAGCATGAAAGTGGTAGTGAGTGGATATTTTTGAAAAATGAATTTTTCCCTTTCTTTTTCAATAAAAGTGACAAGGAAGGTATGAACTTTTGAACTCAAAATCTTAGTGTGTGCATGAAACGTAGGTTGTTAGTAAATACTAATAGAAGTTCTTTATGGTACACAATTTTTGTTGGATTGGCTTAGCCTTAACCATTGTGAGGAAAGCTTTCCGTTGTTTACTATATGCAGGAGACCATCGATTACTTTGACATGTTTGTATTTTGCTAAACCAGTTGTCGCATCATTTTGTGGAAATCTGTGAAAATGACTTAGGCACTTGTTTGAATCTGAGAGTTTCTTTGAGCCTATTCCTTCTTAAAACTTATTCTTTTTGTGTGAGAGTGTGATCCTTTGCTAACCATTCATGAGACTGAGATCAAGAAAAAGATCATAAAATACACCGAGAAAAGCACCTGGTGAGTCCTAATCTCAATACTAAGTTTTGTTTTGGACCATCAACCATAAAATTTGGTGATGTGTTTTCTCTTTTACCTTTATAGAAAGTAGGGGAGCATTCATAGAATCTAGATACAGGATGAACTCTAAGTTGGGGAGAGTTTGTTAGGAGTGAATTAGTAGTAATTTCGTATGTTAAAATAACTACCTTTTAAGCTGAAGTTGAACATATCTTATGATTTTTAAGGATTTTTTGGTTAGAATTGAACTCTAGAGGTTCGATGCTAATTGTAGAGCAAATCGTATCACCTTGGGTGTTATTTGTGCAGCTATTAAGGTTGAAAAATAGGGACGAGGAAGCGCATAGGCGTAAAGACTCTAGAGAAGAGAAATCACAAAGAAGTGGGATGAAGCAACGGCCGAGCCGCAACAATAAGGGGCGAGACGCGCCAAACCTTCTGACTTCACTTCGCGCCTTGCCAAACCATGCCGCGCCGCGGAAGCTCCGTGAAAAGAAATAATGTTATAAATAGAAGCCCTAATCCTCATAAGAGAAAGATCTTTGGTGAGCGAAATTCAGAGAGCATTCCTATTCAAGAGCAGAAATCAACAGCCGTCGGAGAATTCAACATCAATTGAAGACACTCCCTTGATTGAGATGAATCCCTCTATGGAGTTTTGTGTGTTCTTCATGTCTATGGAGAGCTAAACCCCATTGTGTTGAGTTTAAGGTAGTAGTTAACCTATGAAGATGCAATTACTTTGATTAATTCCTGTGAACAATTGTTTAAGTTTTCTTATCAATACAGAACGTTGATTTTATTTTATATCATTGTTGAACTATCAATCGAGAGATATGGTTTATACTTTTTCCCTAGGTTCTTATATTGACTTGTTGATTAATCCTCAGAGATGAGATTTTGAAGAAGTTTTCATAAATCATCGTGTTTAATCCCCTTTATCTTTATAGTTATTCTGAGAGATCGAATATCATACCGATAGAGGTGTTTCTAAATTGATCTTAGACATAATATCAGTTTTGAGGATGAATGAAGATAATAACTTATTCAATGGTTCAATTGTGGATTAATTAATTATTGCATATGAGTAGGTTGATGAACCCTAGAACTCAACATATTCATCACCATTGTTATTCATTCTTTAAGCTTTTAGTCATTTAATTCTTATTATCTTATATGCACTTTTGGATAAAAACAATCAAAACCAATACTTTTCACTACTCATCATAATTTGACTATAGAACGGCAGTACTATTGACTCAGTCTCTGTGGATACGATATATTAGAAAATATTTACCAAAAATACTTTCAACAAATTGGCGCCGTTGCCCGGGACTGTGTCAATATTGCACGCATTGCAATAGTCGTATTTGAAGAAGAGCAAGACTCCATCATACAACACACTGTTGTAAACATGGCCGCCACAGCTCCATGTGCAAATAGTCTTCGTCTCAATCCACAATTCGCGAGGACAGTCGCTAACGGGCGGACATCTGAATTGAAGACCGGTATCCTACAGCTCATCTGTGCAAGTCCTTTCGCCGGATTGGACCATGAAGACCCATACACACATCTGACTCGATTCTATGAGTTAGCAGGTACTACAGGTGTAGCCCAAGCTGATGAAGAGACGTTGTTCAAAAGGTTGTTCCCATATTCTTTGCTATCAAAGGCTAAAGATTGGTTTCTAGATCAACCTGAAGCAGTAATGACTGATTGGAATACTCAGGAAGAAAAATTCTTGGAACGGTTTTACTCTCCAAACCGATTCTTTGATGCAAAAACAGCAATTGCGGTATTCTCTTAAGGTAGTAATGAATCACTGAATGAAGCTTGGGAAAGATATAAGGTTGTGCTGAGAAAATGCAAGGGACACAGATTTTCAGAAGTTGATCAAATTCACATGTTCCGTAACGGTCTTACACCTACAAATAAGACACTTTTGGACGCCACAGCTGGTGGCTCACTAATGTCCAAAACAACTGTTGAAGCAATTCAAATAATTGAGAGAATGGCCCTAAATGATCGACAGGGTAATCATGATCGAACTGTCAGAGATAAGAAACCTGGATTGTTAGAGCTAACTAATAGTGATGCTCTGTTGGCTCAAAACAAATTGCTAACTTCACAAGTGGAGCTTTTGACACAACAAATGTCCAAACTTCCACAAAAAATCAAAGAGCTGAATGGAGTCTCAAATTCCTACCAAGTTGCGAAGTGTGAGTTGTGCAAGGGAGATCATCAAACCGGATTTTGCCCACCAATCTTGGCAGAAGAAGTGAACTACATGAACAACAACCAAGGACAAAGGCAAAATCAATACCCAAGTCTTCCACCGTATCAACAGAGTTATCCACCAAGGAAAACAATCAAGGTTATCAACAAAGACCTAACAATCAAGGGTACCAATAGCAAACATTTCAACCTTACACTCAACCTCCACGACAACAACAAGGAGGATCGTCTAAGTTGGAAGAGACTATGACGCAATTCATGCAGATGTCAATGACAAACCAAAAAAACTAGGATGCAGCAATCAAAAATTTGGAAACTCAAGTGGGGCAACTTGCTAAACAAATTGCAGCTAATCAGTCGAATGTGACATTCTCCGCCAACACTCAAGAGAATCCGAAAGAACATTGCAAAGCAGTGGTAACGAGAACAGGTCAGAAAGGTGGCGAGGAGGAAATTGAAGCCAATGATACTGAGAAGGGAGATGATAATCGTGCGGGGGAAGATGAGGAGAATGAAATCGTTGTAAGTGAGATGAATAAAGAAGAAGGAAAAGGAACAGATGTGACCAAGAAGGGAAGTGAGAGGATAGAGAACAGGAAGAGTGCTAAGAAAAAGATGTCAGACAATGTGATACCAAGTCAACATCTACTATATCCCCACGCCCCGTCAAAGAAGGATAGTGATAGGCAATACGCCAGGTTTATGGGCATATTTAAACAACTTCACATAAATATCCCATTTGCCGAAGCGTTGGAGCAAATGCCCAAGTATGCTAAATTTATGAAGAAAGTGCTCACGAAGAAAAAGGGGTACACAGACGAGGAGACAGTGTTGCTTGATGCCCGTTATAGTGCCGTAATCCAAAGAACTACTCCAAGAAAGGAATCCGATCCGGGACGAGTCACCTTGCCATTAAATATTGGAGGTAACTTCGCTGGTAATGGGTTGATTGATCTGGGGTCTAGCATCAACTTAATCCCTTTATCCATTGTCAAGAAATTAGGAATATTGTGATGAAGCCTACTAGGATGACATTGCAATTTGCCGACAAGTCTATCAATTCACCATATGGAGTGGTTCAAGATTTGCTAGTAAAAGTAGACAAATTCTTTTTCCCGGTGGATTTTGTGGTAGTTGACATGGAAGAAGATCATGAGGTACCATTAATTCTTGGAAGACCATTCATGAAAACCGCCCGAATGATGATTGATATGGATGCGGGGCTCATGAAAGTAAGGGTGCAAGATGAAGAGGTAAAGTTTCATCTTTTCGAAACCAAGAAGCATCCTAAGAACAAGAAGGATATTTTCCAACTCGATGCCACCAAAGGAGAACCCAGAGATGTTGGAAATCAAGTTCACAAAGACAAAAGGAAAGCACCTCATGATAGAAACCTCAGTCACAAAGACTTTCAAGTTGGACAAATGGTCCTCTTGTGCAACTCAAGACTAAAGTTATTTCCGAGTAAAGTGACGCCACAATGGTCGGGACCATTGGTGGTAAAAGAGATATGCAATCACGGAGCCATTATGGTAGAGAACCCTAAGACAAAGGAGAGTTGGACCGTTAATGGAAAACGGTTAAAAGATTACTTTGGGGGAGTGGAGCAGCATGCACCATTTTTAAGTCCTTGAAAGCGTAAACCGTCGAACTCAAACGACGTTAAACAAAGTGCTTGTTGGGAGGCAACCCAACGTGGTAAGATTTTTTTACTTTATTTTCAGTATTGTTGTTTATATATCATCAGTCACTATGGCAAACAGAGGGAAAACAAAAGAAGAAATTTTTTTAACCAGCGCGCCTCGCCATAGGGACTGCGCGCCGCGAACTAAGTCAGTGGGTTTAGTGCACCGCAATCACTAAGGACCGAAGCGCGGCTTCGCGAATTTCAAGTTTTTAAAACACAGAAATAGGGTTTTCTTTCAAACCCCACTTCATTTGTTTGCCCCACAACGAGACGTGACTCTATCCCAACGAGGCTCGACCCTAAAGTTCGAAATTTTGTCACTATTGTCGTCAGCATCTCATCCCCACCACCAATCAAGGTATGTTTCTACTCTTTTTCCTTTCAATTTCATAAAAGAGGAGAGTTAAAACTCTAAGAATGGGTAAAGAGATTCAAGCAATTTGAATGGTCACTCTGAAAAACCCTAGGCTAGAAGACTATAGAAGGGATGCTGGTTGTGGTAGTGCAAGAATTGGAGTTGTGTATCGTTGGCACCACTGCCACACCATGAAGTTTTCAAATTTTCGCTTACAGTCGCGCCGCGGCCACAAGGCAGCGAGCCGCGACTGTGTAAGATTTTTGCAGGGCTGGTTTAAATTTTAATGAACCTTATGATGTATAATGTTGTTTGTGTGGTTATTCTTGTCTATCTATGCAGATGCAACCAGCCAAGAGAGGTCTGACCGGTCACCATTTTACACTTAATTTCATCATGAATTCGACACACGATCGTCATGTTTGGTAACACTTTGTGTTTGTTTTCTAATGTTTTCTTTAAATCTATATAGTTGTAGTTTATTTGTTTGCAATTTGTTTTTGTGCATTTTCCTTGTCAATTAGGTGCTTTTGATCTCGTTTGGTAATGGTTTCAGGTTAGCTTCGGATTGATGAAGTATCGCATGTCCAAGAGGTGCGCAAGAGGGAAGAAAGGAACAAAAAAGAGCAAGGAGGCAGAGGCGGACACGGTCTGACCGTGTCACCTGACACGGTCGTGTCAGGCCTCCTGAAGAACTCCCCCCTCCAAGACCAGAAGCTGACACGGTCTGCCCGTGTCAAGTGACACGGCCGTGTCAGCTATGCAGACATAATTTCTGATTTTTACTTTTTTACAAAAACTTAAGTCCCAAGGGCATTTTTGGTATTCTGGCTGAGATCTGAAAACCTAGAGGGATTAAAAGAGAATTGAGAGACAAGGAGAAGACACTTTTTTGGATCGTACGATAGAATTCCAGAGTAGAGAAAGATAGCTTCATCAAGGTTTTGGAAGACGAAGAGATTCAACGGTGGACACCATTGAAGATCAGAGTTCTCCTAATCTTTGTAATGTCTAAACTTTTTAATTTTGGTTTCTTGAATACTATGAGAGGCTAAACCCCCCAATGCCAGGGGGGTGTCCCTGATTTGAATTTTAACGACTCTGAATATCGTATTTCTTTAATCAAGTATTTGTATTTTGCAATTTGATTGTTTAATGTTTTTATGCTTTCTTTGTCGGCAAAACAAGATTGATCCACGGTTAACAATCTGTAGGACTACGGTTGTTAAGGTTTTTAAACAATTAAATCTTATAGTTATCACCTAGGACTAGGGATACCGTAAGGTTATTTGAACATTCTTGATTATTTACAATTTTGGTTTACAAACCTATGTTTCTAAGGACTTAGGCATTAGGATTGCAAACCAAAAGGTTTTCACTAAGGACTTAGGAAAACACCCTTAAGAACAAATAGTTGCATCATATGAACTTGTTAAAGAGATCTTTTTACAGAGTCATTATAAGGCTTATCATACACCTACCTTGGCATTACTCTAAATTTATACACAAAAGCTTAACTTTAATTTCAGCTTCTCTTTAGTATTTTTAGTTTATTTCTTTACTCTTTCAAACAGCACCCCTATGATCTTTTGTTTAATTGACTTCGTATAATAACTTGTATTTCCTACGCAATCCTCGTGATCGATACTTGGGGTAAAACCCATTATAACTACACCGGTAAAAATAGTACACTTGCTATTTTTTTGATCAAGTTTTTGGCGCCGTTGCCGGGGATTGCCAAAATATAAGTTATTATTCAGTCAATTAAAATTTTATTGCTCTGCAATTAAAATTTTATTTCCTCTGGAATTTTTAATTTTTATTTATTTATTTTTGTTGTTTACTCTCAACTAATAATTGTCTAATCTTGTATGCGAGGTAAGGCCTCAGCTGAACTTCTTTTTGACGCAGAACCCGAAAGATTATTGCGAGCACGACTCCGAGAAGTTAAGCGGAAAAGACTGGCATCGAAAGAAGAATCACCTGTAGTTTCAGAATCGGAAGACGAAGAAGTACTATATATTCAGTCCGAGTAGTCAGATTCTGAGCTTGAAACTATGGCAGCTGATCCACCTCCTCCAGAGAGACTTTTAGGTGATTATGGAAGAGCCAATGCACCACTTGGAAGAATGACCATAGTAAATCAACCGGTTAACGTGGCACACTTCCAACTACATCCTTCCACTATCCGTCAGTTAGAAAGCAGGCCCTTTGCTGGAAGAATCAATGAAGATGCAAATAAGCATTTATAGAGATTCCTCACCACAACAACATCATTGAAGATAGAGGGCCATTCTGAAGAAGCAAAGAGACTCGTGATGTTTCCTTCTACTTTATCCGAAGATGCGGAAGAGTGGTTTTACTCACTTCCAGCTGGAAGTATCACCACATGGCAACAGATGGAAACCGCCTTTCTTAACGAGTACTTCCCCGCATCAGTTTTCATTCGAAAAAGATACGATATTGTAAATTTCAAGCAGAAAGAAGGGGAATCGTTGGGAGATGCATACAAAAGGTTTAAGAGATGTTTGGTTGCATGTCCTACTCATAATATGGACCCAACAGAGCAAATGCAGACTTTTGTTAATGGTCTACGAGTCAAGACAAAACAGCTGATAGACACGGCAGCCGGTGGCTCAACTAATTTTTCAACAGCCACTGGTATCAAGAGAATCATAGAAGCTATTGCCGCTAATGAGCACATTGAGTTATATGACCGTGCAATGAGCCAACCGGAAGGTAAAATTGATTTGAAGCTTGCTGATCAGGTGGTTAAAATGGAAGAACAAATTGCAGCTGAAGTAGAAAGAAGATTGAAGAAGATGAATCTTGGTGAAAAGAAGGTAGCACAAGTTGAGCCAGCCGCCTCAGTTGTATGTGAAATATGTAGTGGACCGCATTTTGCTATGCATTGTGTGGCAACGCAAGAACAGGTGGAATAGATTCATATGTTGAGGCAAAATAATCCATACGCCAATACATATAATCCAGGTTGGAAAAATCATCCTAATTTCGCATGGAAGGACCAACAAGGAAACTTTCAAAAGCAAGGACCAGCCCAATTTCAATCTCCATCTCAGTCACAACAATATAGACCTCCCCAACAACAACTTCCATACCAGCAACAATTTCAACACCACCCGCAACAGTTCCAATCTCAAGCACCTCAACAATTTCAACAACAGGCACTGAAGAAGGCAGAATGGGAGATAGCTATTGAAAAAATGGCAGCTCAAAATTCTCAATTTCAGGAAGAAACTGGGAGCAGCCTGAGGAACACAGGGGCCTCTATCGAAAATCTGGAAATCCAAATGAGTCAGATTGCACAACAAATGACTAACTCTCAACCACAGGGTGCTCTACCTAGTGCTACGATTACGAATCCCAGAGACAATAATCATGTGAATGCTGTAACTACTAGAAGCAATAAATCCAATAACACACCTGAGAAGAATTCTGATGAAGAAGATATGTTGATTGAAGTGGATGTAGAGATTAAAGAGAATGAGGGTGCAAGTAAAGAGGTCACGGGGGAAAAAAGGGTGGTAAAAGAAAAAGTAGTTACACCTAGACCGGCGGTTAAACTTCCGTTCCCCACAAGAAATAAGAAGAAAGAACAACATGAGAAAAATTTTGAGAAGTTCTTGGAGATGTTCAAGAAACTTGAGCTGAACATTCCCTTCTTAGAGGCACTTGAGCAAATGCCAACCTATGCAAATTTCATGAAAGATATTATCTCAAAGAAGCGGACCATCGAGAGTGATCCGATTATTCTAACTGAAACTTGTAGTGCTATTTTGCAGGGCATGAAGATTCCGGTTAAAAAGAAAGATCGAGGTTCAGTAACTATTCAATGCACCATCGGTGATAGGTCTTTCAAGAAAGCTCTTATTGATTTGGGAGCAAGTGTAAGTCTTATGCCATTATCCATCTATAAAAGATTGGGGATAGGTAAAGTATAAGATACACGAATGACACTTCAGTTTGCTGACCAATCGGTGAAAAGACCGTACAGAGTGGTAGAAGACGTGTTGGTGAAAATCGACAAGTTCGTATTCCCTGTAGATTTTGTTATTCTAGAGATGCCCGAAGATGAAGAGATACCAATCATTTTGGGGAGACCATTTTTAGAGACCGGGAGATGCTTGATCGACATAGAGGAAGGTACAATGACCTTGAAAGTTTATGATGAGGAACTAAAGATTGATGTGCGAATCACCATGAAGTACAAGGATGACATTGCCACAAGTCAACACATTGAGGTAATTGATCAAATTTGTGATGAAGGAAATTCTTTGACAACACAACAGTTATCATTGGAGAGAGTTTTGAGCTTATCAATCTTTGGAGAAGAGGAGGTAGTTGATGAAAAAGATAGTGAAGTTTTAGCCATGATGGAAACAACATCATTTGTCAAAAATCCTCGCCACAACCGATGGGAGGAGCTAAGGCAACCATTAGTGGAGGGAAGTAAAGATGAACCAAAGAAGGGGGTTGAACTAAAACAATTATCGGAGAACCTCAAATATGTCTTTTTAGACACTGAGAGTAAATGTCCGGCCATCATAAGTTCTCACCTTGAAATCCTTCAAGAGGATAAACTTGTCAAAGTTCTTAAAAATCATAAAAGCGCTCTTGGATGGTCCATTGAAGAGTTGAAAGGAATAAGCCCAACAATTTGCATGCACAAAATCCTAATGGAGGATGATCACAAACCGGTTGTCCAACCTCAACGACGACTCAATCCAGCGATGAAGGAAGTGGTTAGAAAGGAGGTGGTAAAACTTTTGGACGCAGGGATGATCTATCCAATATCTGACAGTTCATGGGTGAGTCCAGTTCATGTGGTGCCAAAGAAAGGTGGAACTACCGTTATTAAGAATGAAAAAAATGAGTTGATTCCCACGAGGACAGTTACAGGGTGGAGAGTCTGTATTGACTACCGAAGACTAAATCTGGCAACAAGAAAAGATCACTTCCCGTTGCCTTTCATCGACCAGATGTTAGAAAGGTTAGCGGGTCATGACTATTATTGTTTCCTCGATGGCTACTCGGGGTACAATCAGATAGCTGTTGCACCCGAAGACCAAGAGAAGACCGCATTTACATGCCCTTTTGGTATTTTTGCTTACAGAAGAATGCCATTCGGGTTATGTAATGCCCCGGCCACATTTCAAAGATGCATGCAATCTATTTTTTCCGATATGCTTGAGAAGCATATGGAAGTATTCATGGATGATTTCTCAGTTTTTGGTAAGTCTTTTGATAATTGCTTAACTAACCTTTCTCTTGTTTTAGAAAGATGCCAACAAACCAACTTAATCCTCAACTGGGAGAAGTGTCACTTCATGGTGCGTGAAGGTATAGTTTTGGGCCACAAAATTTCTCATAAGGGAATAGAAGTTGACCAAGCCAAGATAGAAGTCATAGCAAAATTGCCTCCTCCCCTGAATGAAAAAGGTATCCGAAGTTTCTTAGGGCATGCGGGTTTTTACCGTAGGTTCATAAGAGACTTCTCAAAAATAGCAAAACCTTTAACTACACTTTTAGTTAAGGACAAAGCTTTTATTTTCGATAAAGAATGTGCCGTAGCATTTGACACAATAAAGCAAAAATTAGTGTCGGCACCAATTGTTGTAGCCCCGGATTGGTCTCTACCTTTTGAGATCATGTGTGATGCAAGTGATATTGCAGTGGGGGCGGTTCTGGGACAGCGTAGAGAAAAATTGTTACATGTTATTTACTACGCTAGTCATGTGTTGAACCCCGCACAGATGAACTATGCAACTACTGAAAAGGAGTTGTTAGCGGTTGTTTGTGCCTTTGATAAATTCAGGCAATATCTGTTGGGTTCTAGAGTCATTGTTTATACTGACCATGCTGCCTTGAAGTATCTTTTTGCTAAACAGGACTCTAAGCCACAACTGCTAAGATGGATCTTACTCCTTCAAGAGTTTGATGTGGAAATTCGTGACAAGAAAGGGTCTGAAAACACTGTGGCCGATCACTTGTGTCGAATGTCACCTATTGAAGAGACAGAAGCTACGCGCCCAATAAAGGATGAGTTTGCAGATGAACATATCCTCGCTGTTATTGGTGTACCTTGGTTAGCCGACTATGCAAACTACTTCGTAGGTGGTATTATCCCTGATGATTTTGACTATAACCGTAGAAAAAAGTTTTTACATGATTGCAGGTTCTACTTGTGGTATGATCCTTTCTTATACAAGAAGGGTCTCTTCGGTTCGATTAGAAGATGTGTACCCAAGGAGGAACAACGGGATGTGCTAAAAGCATGCCATGACTCAGAATATGGCGGACATTTCAGTGGTGATAGAACGGCTGCAAAGGTCTTACAATCTGGTTTATATTGGCCCACATTATTCAAAGACGCTCAAAGCATTGTGAAAGAATGCGACAGGTGTCAGAGAACGGGGAATATTTCAAAAAGAAATCAGATGCCTCAGAAGGGTATACTTGAAGTGGAGTTGTTTGATGTGTGGGGTATTGATTTCATGGGACCTTTTCCACCATCCCATGGGAAGAACTACATCCTTGTAGCGGTGGACTACGTCTCTAAATGTGTTGAAGCAGTTGCTCTTCCTACAAATGATGCCAAGGTGGTAGTGAATTTCCTCAAGAACAACATTTTCTCCAGATTCGGTGTTCCCCGAACACTCATAAGCGATGAAGGTACTCATTTCTTGAATAAGTTGATGGAGAATCTGCTGAAGAAGTATAATGTGAAGCACAAGATTGCAACAACTTACCACCCTCAGACTAATGGTCAGGTAGAGGTATCGAACAGGCAAATCAAGCAGATTCTCGAGAAGACTGTGAGCGCCTCAAGAAAAGATTGGGCTATGAAGCTTGAAGATGCATTATGGGCATACAGGACTGCATTCAAAACACCCATATGCATGTCACCCTATCAGTTGGTTTATGGTAAAGCTTGGCATTTGCCACTCGAGCTTGAACACAAGGCGTTTTGGGCTTCTAAATTCCTCAACTACGATATTGTAAAAGCCGGTGAATCTCGTATCCTTCAACTACATGAGTTAGAGGAATTTCGGGACCAAGCTTATGAAAATGCAAAGATGTACAAAGAACAAACAAAGAAGTGGCATGATCAAAAATTCATCAAGATGGACTTTTGGGAAGGACAACTAGTGTTGTTGTTTAACTAAAGGCTGAAGCTGTTTCTTGGAAAATTGAAGTCAAGATGGTCAGGGCCGTTTTTTGTGCACAAGGTATTCCCGCATGGTGCGATTGAAATTAAAAACCAAGCCAATGGGTACATATTCAAAGTCAATGGACAGAGGTTGAAGCCCTATTGATCGATCACCATTTTACACTTAATTTCATCATGAATTCGACACACGATCGTCATGTTTGGTAACACTTTGTGTTTGTTTTCTAATGTTTTCTTTAAATCTATCTAGTTGTAGTTTATTTGTTTGCAATTTGTTTTTGTGCATTTTCCTTGTCAATTAGGTGCTTTTGATCTCGTATGGTAATGGTTTCAGGTTAGCTTCGGATTGATGAAGTATCGCATGTCCAAGAGGTGCGCAAGAGGGAAGAAAGGAACAAAAAAGAGCAAGGAGGTAGAGGCGGACACGGTCTAACCGTGTCACCTGACACGGCCGTGTCAGGCCTCCTGAAGAACTTCCCCCTCCAAGACCAGAAGCTGACACGGTCAGCCCGTGTCAAGTGACACGGCCGTGTCAAGTGACACGGCCGTGTCAAGTGACACGGCCATGTCAGCTGTGCAGACAGAATTTCTGATTTTTACGTTTTTACAAAAACTTAAGTCCCAAGGGCATTTTTTGTATTCTGGCTGAGATCTGAAAACCTAGAGGGATTAAAAGAGAATTGAGAGACAAGGAGAAGACACTTTTTTGGATCGTACGATAGAATTCCAGAGCAGAGAAAGATAGCTTCATCAAGGTTTTGGAAGACGAAGAGATTCAACGGTGGACACCATTGAAGATCAGAGTTCTCCTAATCTTTGTAATGTCTAAACGTTTTAATTTTGGTTTCTTGAATACTATGAGAGGCTAAACCCCCCAATGCCAGGGGGTGTACCTGATTTGAATTGTAACGACTCTGAATATCGTATTTCTTTAATCAAGTATTCGTATTTTGCAATTTGATTGTTTAAATTTTTTATGCTTTCTTTGTCGGCAAAACAAGATTGATCCACGGTTAACAATCTGTAGGACTACGGTTGTTAAGGTTTTTAAACAATTAAATTTTATAGTTATCACCTAGGACTAGGGATACCGTAAGGTTATTTGAACATTCTTGATTAGGATTGCAAACCAAAAGGTTTTCACTAAGGACTTAGGCATTAGGATTGCAAACCAAAAGGTTTTCACTATGTTTCTAAGGACTTAGGCATTAGGATTGCAAACCAAAAGGTTTTCACTAAGGACTTAGGAAAACACCCTTAAGAACAAAAAGTTGCATCATATGAACTTGTTAAAGAGATCTTTTTACAGAGTCATTATAAGGCTGATCATACACCTACCTTGGCATTACTCTAAATTTATACACAAAAGCTTAACTTTAATTTCAACTTCTCTTTAGTATTTTTAGTTTATTTCTTTACTCTTTCAAACAGCACCCCTATGATCTTTTGTTTAATTGACTTCGTATAATAACTTGTATTTCCTACGCAATCCTCGTGATCGATACTTGGGGTAAAACCCATTATAACTACACCGGTAAAAATAGTACACTTGCTATTTTTCTGATCAAGGTCGCACAAAGACCACAAGTCACGGTCCTCGTGGTGCCAATACTCGGGAAACCAACACCAGACGCTTCCTAGGACCTGCGCAAAAGGAGAGGTTTACTCAATTGACTTCTCGCACCATTCTCCCAGAGAAACTGATTGTCCCAAAAGCTGATAGCCCTTACGATACACTGTGGGGTTATTTTGAACACCGGAAGTGGGACTGCTTATTTGAGCCTTATTAGGAAATCAATATGGACATAGTGAGGGAGTTCTATGCAAACACTATCAAGCTCACCCCAGAAACTGTAGCCTACAATTATGAGACATTTGTTAGGGGTCACTCTATCCGGTTCGACCGACAGGCTATCAGTGAGTTCTTGGGTAACCCGCTACAATTACCAGAAGGTGAAAAGTGTTACTATAGAAAGCATCTATTGGAAACATCATACAGGCTGGATGATGTTACGAGGAAGATTTGTGCCAGCGGAAGAGGACCGATACTTGGAAAGAATGGAGCTCCAGTGCATTATCACAGGAAAGATCTGAACATCGATGCTAGAGCTGTGCTGTCAATCCTGAGTTATAACATCCGACCTCGGGCACATGTTACCACCATTCCAATGGATGCAGCATTACTGATGGGAGTCATCATGTCCCGACACTCTGTGGATATAGCTGTCATTGTTTAACAGGAGTTTAGGAGAGCAGCTCTGAGTGACACTGAGCATGGCATCAATGATAAATGTGTATTACCATTCCTAGGTCTGATTATGGGGTTATGCCACGCTGAGGGGGTGGATTGCTCTGATAAGGGACACCTAGTGATCCACACGACCATTGATGACACTTATATTGACAGATTCTGTCAAAACCCTTTTGAGAAATATCAGCAAGCTGCAGCCACTAGCTCTCAAGCTGGACCCTCCGCACTGGTAGCCCATCACTATTACGCCTTCATATGGGAGGCCAATCAGAGGTCTCAGATTTTCTTGCATGATGTGATGCACCAGCAGTACAGGAACTCCGTTTGTGCCCCTGAGGAGCGTACTTTTCCCACTCGGGAAAGCTATTTCATTTACTGTGGATGGCCGGAGTCCGATCCTTATCCTATGGGGGGGTGGAGCCACTAGTGGCGTTGAGCAGCCGGAGCATAATGAGCAGGTACAGGAGGAGGATAACGACGATGAGGATCCCATGTGGTGATTGTGGAGGACAAATGATGTTGATTTTTGTTTATTGACTAATGATATTTTAGTTCCTGTTGTTTATTATTTTTATGTTTATTGTCATGGATCTTAGGTGGCATCTATGTCACCATGACTCAGTTCAGTACTTTCTTTCTGTTTGAATGATTTTGTCTTGATATTATTTTATCCCCAGTATAGAATGAGTAGTTCCACAACATAATGAAAAGCTCAAGAAAGACAATGAGACTACCAACAATGGAGCAACATGCATGAAAGTGGTAGTGAGTGGAAATTTTTGAAAAAAATTAATTTTTCCCTTTCTTTTTCAATAAAAGTGACAAGGCAGGTATGACTTTTCGAACTCAAAATCTTAGTGTGTGCATGAAACGTAGGTTGTTAGTAAATACTAATAGAAGTTCTTTATAGTACACAATTTTTGTTGGATCGGCTTAGCCTTAACCATTGTGAGGGAAGCTTTCCATTGTTTACTATATGCAGGAGATCATCGATTACTTTGACATGTTTGTATTTTGCTAAACCGTTTGTCGCATTGTTTTGTGGAAATCTGTGAAAATGACTTAGGCACTTGTTTGAATCTGAGAGTTTCTTTGAGCCTATTCCATCTTAAAACTTATTCGTTTTGTGTGAGAGTGTGATCCTTTGCTAACCATTCTTTGAGACCGAGATCAAGATAAAAATCATAAAATGCGCCGAGAAAAGCACCTGGTGAGTCCTTGATCTCAATAAAAAGTTTTGTTTTGGACCATCAACCATAAAATTTGGTGATGCGTTTTCTCTTTTACCTTTATAGAAAGTAGGGGAGCATTCATAGAATGTAGATACAGGTTGATCTCCAAGTTGGGGAGATTCATAATCAAAAGAAGAGTAAGTACAAGTGGTGATTTGCAAAGAACAAAAAGAAATGCGTAGCTTGAAAAGAAAAAAAAAGAGTGAAACAAAAGAAAAACAACGTGTGAACTTGGACAGTTGTTCAAAATAAAAGAAACATCGAGCTACGAATGAAAAGATGAACGGGTGAGAAAGCTAATGGTATAGAGAAGAAGGAATGAGTTGTGATTCAGATGCTTCCCTAGAATAGGAACAACCCTTGATTATCTTCTTTTCTTTGAATCTAAACCACATTACAACCCTATAAAGACCTTCTGATTCTCAGATTCCACAGGACTTGATGCTAACAATACGGTAAACGTATGATATGGATATTTGTTGATTTAATCGTTTGGATGAGTGTTTAACCCCTCTTTTATTCATCATACTTTTTGATGAGAGTGATTAGTGCTGATTCAACTGCGGTTGTGTAGTGTGTTGAACTTCTGGAGGTAATTTCTTTTCAAAATCTGTTTCATGTGCATGTTTTGAGTTTGCAGGGAGATGAAGAGTATCTGACTCGATCACTAAATTGAGCCATTTGAAAAAAAATTTGAAAAACTTGTTGCATGATTGTTGGTATGTATTGTTGTAATCACTAAGGTAAGTAATTTTGTTTAGGGACAAACAAAACTCTAAGTTGGGGAGAGTTTGTTAGGAGTGAATTAGCAGTAGTTTCATATGTTAAAATAACTACCTTTTGAGCTGAAGTTGAACATATCTTATGATTTTAAGGAATTTTTGGTTAGAATTGAACTCTAGAGGATCAATGCCAATCGCAGATCAAATTGTATCACTTTGGGTGTTATATGTGCAGGTATTAAGGTTGAAAAGTAGGGACGAGGAAGCACGAAGGCGTAAAGAATCCGGAGAAGAGAAATCACAAAGAAGAGGGATGAAGCAATGGCCGAGCCGCAGCAAGAAGGGGCGAGACACGCCAAACCTTCTGACATCACTTCGCGCCTCGTTAATCCGTGCCGAGCCACGGCTTCTTCGTAAAAAGAGAAATTGTTATAAATAGAAGCCCTAATCCTCATAAGAGGGAGATCTTTGGTGAGCGAAATTCGGAGAGCATTCCTATTCAAGAGCAGAAAACAACAGCCGATGGAGAATTCAACATCAATTGAAGACATTCCCTTGATTGAGATGAATCCCTCTATGGAGTTTTGTGTGTTATTCATGTCTATGGAGAGCTAAACCCCATTGTGTTGAGTTTAAGGTAGTAGTTAACCTATGAAGATGCAATTACTTTGATTAATTCCTATGAACAATTGTATAAGTTTTATTATCAATAAAGAACCTTGCTTTTATTTTATATCATTGTTGAACTATCAATCGAGAGATAGGGTTTAACTTTTGCCCTAGGTTCTTATATTGACTTGTTGATTAATCCTCAGAGATGAGATTTTGAATAAGTTTTCATAAATCATCGTGTTTAATTCCCTTTATCTTTATAGTTATTCTGAGAGATTTAATATCATACCGATAGAGGTATTTCTAAATTGATCTTAGACATAATATCAATTTTGAGGATGAATGAAGATAATAACTTATACAATGGTTCAATTGTGGATTAATTAATTATTGCATATGAGTAGGTTGATGAACCCTAGAACTCAACATATTCATCACCATTGTTATTCATTCTTTAAGCTTTTAGTCATTTAATTCTTATT
Organism: Vicia villosa; assembly: GCF_029867415.1. Taxonomy (NCBI): domain Eukaryota; kingdom Viridiplantae; phylum Streptophyta; class Magnoliopsida; order Fabales; family Fabaceae; genus Vicia; species Vicia villosa. Next base: position 171,789,562 of record NC_081180.1, read on the forward strand.
ATCTTATATGCACTTTTGGATTAAAACAATTAAAACCAATACTTTTCACTACTCATCATAATTTGACTATAGAACGGCAGTACTATTGACTCAGTCTCTGTGGATATGATATATTAGAAATTATTTACCCAAAATACTTTCAACAGCAGGCGCCTCCCTCCCTCACTCGCATAGAGGCAGTCGCCTCTCCCCCTCCCCTCATGGTGGTAGTCCCCACCTAATGAGTGTGGCCCTCGCCACACGGCCAATTTTACCATATTTTCCAATTTTCCCAGTTCAACCCAGAACTTCCTTCGACTCAATCGATTAACAACACAGTAATAGATCAACTATATCATCATGAAATATTCTCCAACAACCAGATTCATCAATTGGAGAACCGCAATGGTATTAGAAAATTATAATAGTATACACACAACATTATGTTAGAACAAGATTTGTTCTGATCAATTATCTTAGTTTTGATGATAACAATAGTATGAATTTTGCTTAAGATAATATGGTACTCTAATCCAATGCAATTTCCTTTTCAGGAAATATATAAAGAGTATGCATAATTCAGCGCTCAGAAGCTTTGTCTCAAAAGGTTCAGCATGCAACATCAGAACATGGTCTGGCAAGACATCAGAAGATGGTCGAAGAAGAATCAGAACATGGGTCTATGGAAGCATCAGAAGAACATGAGATCAGAAGCAGAAGCACTGAAGTTCTGATGGTATCACGCTCAGAAGCACTTCAAGGTCAGAAGATCAGAAGATGCTTTGCACCAAGCTGTTTGACTCTGATGATATTCAAACGTTGTATTCACAAACATCAGATCAGAAGAAAGTACAAGTGGCAGGCTACGCTGACTGACAAAAGGAACGTTAGAAGCTATTAAAGGCAACGTCAGTAAACACAGCGTGAACAAGGCTCGAGGTAGTTGACAAAAGCGTATAACATTAAATGCGATGCTGTACGGAACACGCAAAGCATTAAATGCACTCAACGGTCATCTTCTCAAACGCCTATAAATATGAAGTTCTGATGAGAAGCAAGGTTAACGATTCTGGAACAAAACAACTCATATTAACTTGCTGAAACTCTGTTCTATTCAAAGCTCAGAATCTTCATCTTCATCAAAGCTCACTACATTGCTGTTGTAATATATTAGTGAGATTAAGCGTAAACGTTAAGAGAAATATCACTGTTGTGATTATAGCTTTTAAGAAGCATTGTAAAACTCTTATTTGATTACATTAAGTTGTAAGGAACTAGAGTGATCAAGTGTTGATCAGGATACTCTAGGAAGTCTTAGCTTGTGTCTAAGCAGTTGTAATTAGAGTGATCACGTGGTGGTCAGGATACTCTAAGAAAGTCTTAGCTTGTGTCTAAGCATTTGTTCCTGGAGTGATCAGGTTGTGATCAGGATACTCTAGAAGACTTAGTCACGGACTAAGTGGAAAACCATTGTAATCCGTGCGATTAGTGGATTAAATCCTCAGTTGAGGTAAATCATCTCTACGGGGGTGGACTGGAGTAGTTTAGTTAACAATGAACCAGGATAAAAATAACTGTGCAATTTATTTTTATCAGTCAAGTTTTTAAAGCTACACTTATTCAAACCCCCCCCCCCCTTTCTAAGTGTTTTTCTATCCTTCAATTGGCATCAGAGCGCCAGTTCTAAGGTGCAAACACTTAACCGTGTTTAGAAAAGATTCAGGAAGAGAAAAACGCTTCAGTAAAAGATGGCTGGTGAATCTCAAGCAAATCCAACTCCATCTACATCTGGCTCTGCTGAGAAATACAATGGTAACAATGGTTATACTAGACCACCAGTATTTGATGGTGAAAACTTTGAATACTGGAAAGATAAACTGGAAAGTTACTTTCTTGGTCTAGATGCTGATCTATGGGATCTTCTGTTGGATGGTTACAAACATCCTGTTAAAGCTACTGGTGTAAGGCTCACGAGAAGCGAAATGAGTGATGATCAAAAGAAAGATTTCAAGAATCATCACAAATGCAGGACTGTTTTGCTGAATGCTATCTCTCATGCTGAGTATGAGAAGATATCTAACAGGGAAACGGCCCATGACATATATGAGTCCTTGAAGATGACTCATGAAGGAAATGCTCAAGTCAAGGAGACCAAAGCTCTTGCACTAATCCAGAAGTATGAAGCCTTCAAGATGGAGGATGATGAAGACATTGAAAAGATGTTTTCAAGATTTCAAACTTTGACTGCTGGATTGAGAGTTCTCGACAAAGGCTACACCAAGGCTGATCATGTAAAGAAGATCATCAGAAGTTTGCCCAGAAGATGGGGCCCAATGGTGACTGCATTCAAGATTGCCAAGAATCTGAATGAAGTCTCTTTGGAAGAGCTTATCAGTGCCTTGAGAAGCCATGAAATTGAGCTGGACGCAAACGAGCCTCAGAAGAAAGGTAAGTCTATTGCATTAAAATCTAATGTTAAAAAATGCACTAACGCTTTTCAGGCAAGAGAAGAAGATTCTGAAGAATCAGAATCTGAAGAAGAAGATGAACTGTCCTTGATCTCCAGAAGGCTAAATCAACTCTGGAAGAACAAGCAAAGGAAGTTCAGAGGCGTCAGAAGTTCAAAGAAATTTGAACGTGGAGAATCTTCTGATGACAGAAGATTTGACAAGAAGGCTGTCTGCTATGAGTGCAATGAGCCTGGACATTACAAGAATGAGTGTCCGAAACTTCAGAAGGAGAATCCCAAGAAGAAGTTTCATAAGAAGAAAGGTCTTATGGCAACCTGGGATGAGTCAGAAGATGATTCAGACTCTGAAGATGAGCAGGCTAACTGTGCGCTGATGGCGACAGAAGATGATGGATCAGAATCTACATTAGAATCAGATTCTGAAGAGGTATTTTCTGAACTTACTAGAGATGAGTTAGTTTCCAGTCTAACAGAACTTCTGGAATACAAGTCTCAGGTTAGTCTCAAATACAAAAAGCTAAAAAAGCTATTTGAATTTGAAACTAAGAAGCTTGAGTTGGAAAATTCTGAATTAAAAGAAAAACTTTTAAAATTATCCAATAATGTTGGATCTCCTTCTGATTCAGAAAAATCCACTCCCAGTCTAAACCATATTCTGAAAGAATATGATTTAAGTTTCAGGAAGTTCTTATCTAGAAGTATTGGCAGAAGTCAGCTAGCTTCTATGATATATGCTGTGTCTGGAAACAAAAGAGTTGGCATTGGTTATGAGGGTGAAATCCCATACAAGCTTGAATCTGTGGATGATATGAAAATATCATACAAGCCTCTGTATAACCAATTTAAATTTGGCCACTCCCATGATATTAAGCACACATCACATGCACAAAATTTTCACATAACACACACTAAGAAGCATGTAACACAACCTAGGAAATATCATGAAACTCACATTAAGAATTATCATGCTGTTCCTCCTATTGCTTACAATGTTAAACCCAAGTTCAATCAGAACTTGAGAAAATCTAACAAGAAAGGACCCAAGAAGACGTGGGTACCTAAGGATAAGATTATTCCTATTGCAGATATCCTTGGCTGCAAAAAGGACAAAGCACAACATGTCATGGTACCTGGACTCTGGATGCTCACGACACATGACAGGAAGAAGGTCTATGTTCCAAGACCTGGTGCTTAAGTCTGGAGGAGAAGTCAAGTTTGGAGGAGATCAGAAGGGCAAGATAATTGGCTCTGGAACTATAAAGTCTGGTAACTCTCCTTCCATTTCAAATGTACTTCTTGTAGAAGGATTAACACATAACCTCTTATCTATCAGTCAATTGAGTGACAATGGTTATGATATAATCTTTAATCAAAAGTCTTGCAAGGCTGTAAATCAGAAGGATGGCTCAATCCTATTTACCGGCAAGAGGAAGAACAACATTTATAAGACAGATCTGCAAGATCTTTTGAGTCAGAAGGTGACTTGTCTTATGTCTGTTTCTGAAGAGCAGTGGGTCTGGCACAGAAGATTAGGTCATGCTAGTTTGAGAAAGATTTCTCGGATTAACAAACTGGATCTTGTCAGAGGACTCCCTAATCTGAAATTCAAATCAGATGCTCTTTGTGAAGCATGTCAGAAGGGCAAGTTCTCCAAACCTGCATTCAAGTCCAAGAATGTTGTTTCTACCTCAAGGCCATTAGAACTCTTGCACATTGATCTGTTTGGCCCAGTAAAAACAGCATCTGTCAGAGGGAAGAAATATGGATTAGTCATCGTAGATGATTATAGCCGCTGGACATGGGTAAAATTCTTGAAACACAAGGATGAGTGTCATTCAGTGTTCTTTGATTTCTGCAGTCAGATTCAATCTGAAAAAGAGTGTAAAATCATAAAGGTTAGAAGTGATCATGGTGGTGAATTTGAGAACAGATTCTTTGAAAAGTTCTTCAAAGAAAATGGTATTGCCCATGATTTCTCTTGTCCTAGAACTCCACAGCAAAATGGAGTTGTAGAACGAAAGAATAGGACTCTGCAAGAAATGGCCAGAACCATGATCAATGAAACCAATATGGCTAAACATTTCTGGGCAGAAGCAATAAACACTGCATGCTATATTCAGAATAGAATCTCTATCAGACCTATTCTAAATAAGACTCCTTATGAATTGTGGAAGAATATAAAGCCCAACATTTCATATTTCCATCCTTTTGGATGTGTATGCTTTATTCTGAACACTAAAGATCATCTTGGTAAATTTGATTCCAAAGCACAAAAATGTTTCCTTCTTGGATATTCTGAACGCTCAAAAGGCTACAGAGTATACAATACTGAAACATTGACTGTAGAAGAATCAATCAATATCAGGTTTGATGATAAGCTTGGTTCTGAAAAAACCAAAGCAGTATGATAATTTTGCAGATTGTGATATTGATGTATCAGAAGTTGTTGAGCCAAGAAGCAACGCATCAGAAGCAGAGCTTCTCAGAAGCAAAGAATCTGAAGATCAAGTATCAGCTTCTCTGGAGAATCTAAGCATTTCTGAAGAACCATCTGTCAGAAGATCATCCAGACTCATTTCTGGTCATTCAGAAGATGTCATTCTTGGAAAGAAGGATGATCCAATCAGAACAAGAGCATTCCTTAAGAACAATGCAGACTGTCAATTAGGTCTTGTATCTTTGATCGAGCCAACTTCTATTGATCGTGCTCTAGAAGATCCAGACTGGATAATTGCTATGCAAGAAGAACTGAATCAGTTTACAAGGAATGATGTTTGGGATCTTGTTCCTAGACCAGATGGATTCAATATAATCGGTACAAAATGGGTCTTCAGAAACAAGCTCAGTGAGAAAGGTGAAGTGGTAAGGAACAAAGCCAGACTGGTGGCTCAGGGTTACAGTCAGCAAGAAGGGATTGACTATACAGAAACCTTTGCACCAGTGGCCAGGTTAGAATCTATTCGTCTATTAATTTCATTTGCCACTCAACATAACATCACTCTCTATCAGATGGATGTTAAGAGTGCCTTCTTAAATGGTTATATAGATGAAGAAGTTTATGTCCATCAACCTCCTGGTTTTGAAGACTCTATGTCTCCTAATCATGTTTTTAAACTAAAGAAATCGTTGTATGGATTGAAACAAGCTCCCAGAGCTTGGTATGAACGCTTAAGTTCTTTCCTTCTGGATAATGGTTTCACTAGAGGAAAAGTGGACACTACTCTCTTTTGTAAAACCTTTAAAAGAGATATTTTAATTTGTCAAATATATGTAGATGATATTATTTTTGGAACATCTAATGCTACACTTGGAAAGGAGTTTGCTGAGTCTATGCAGGCTGAGTTTGAAATGAGCATGATGGGAGAACTCAAGTACTTCCTTGGAATACAAATAAATCAAACATCAGAAGGAACGTATGTTCACCAAACCAAGTATGTGAAGGAACTTCTGAAGAAGTTTAATCTTCTAGACTGCAAAGAAGCCAAAACTCCTATGCATCCAACATGCATCCTAGGTAAGGATGAGGTAAGTAAGAAGGTAGATCAGAAGTTATACAGAGGTATGATTGGATCTCTTCTATATTTGACTGCTTCTAGACCTGACATTCTTTTCAGTGTTTGTTTGTGTGCTAGATTCCAATCAGACCCTAGAGAATCTCATTTAACTGCTGTTAAGAGAATTCTAAGGTATCTGAAAGGTACTACTAATGTTGGCTTAGTTTATAGAAAATCTAAAGAATACAACTTAGTAGGATTCTGCGATGCTGACTATGCTGGAGACAGAATTGAAAGAAAGAGTACTTCAGGAAGTTGCCAATTTCTTGGAAGTCATTTGATCTCCTTGTATAGCAAGAAGCAAGCAACTATTGCTCTATCAACAACAGAAGCAGAATATGTCGCTGCTGCTGGTTGCAGTACACAGATGCTCTGGATGAAGAGTCAGCTAGAAGATTATCAGATATATGAGAGTAACATTCCTATATTCTGTGATAATACTTCTGCTATATGTTTATCTAAGAATCCTATTCTTCATTCAAAAGCTAAACATATTGAGATTAAACATCATTTCATAAGGGACTATGTTCAGAAGGGTGTTCTATCTTTAAACTTTGTGGATACAGACCATCAATGGGCTGATATCTTTACAAAACCCCTGGCTGAAGATAGGTTTAAGTTCATTCTGAAGAACATCAGTATGGATTTATGCCCAGAATGAGAAGATGAGAAGTTCTTATGTATGAGTATCTTCTGAAATGAAAGTGGATTATTTTTTAATCAGAAGTTCTGATTAAAATCTTTTAGAAATTATGATTCGGTTATTACTAACGTTTCATTGTCTAAGTTGATTCAGAACCTCTTTTAAAGCAAAACAGCTGTAATGTTTTATCTCGGGATGGTAAACCTGTCTTTACTGTTCATGGATAAGCGTGCGTGCAGTTGAAGGGACGCCGACCATAGGTAACTGTGCTAGTCACCTCATTTGTCTTTATTATCTCTCCTCATGTCACGTAACATTAAATGCTATCCATCATTTGTTTCATTTTCTTTTAAATACTCTTCAAACGCTTCTCCTTCCCTCTTATTTTTTCTCTATTACACTCTGTCTTTGCTTTCCTTCTCTATCTCTCTGCATTCATATCAAACCCTAGCTGTTCATTATCTGCAAATCCATCATGAACTCTTCATCAAGCCCAGGAAACCATGAAAATGATCAAAACAAAAAGAGAAAAGCTGTTGAAACATCTTCTTCCAAACCCAAAAAGATAAAGATCACCTATGACCCTCTCAAGGTGAATCCATTCGAAGCAAAGTTGTCTGGAAACTATTCTAGACGTGTGTTTCAACCCCCTGGTGAAAGCCCTCCATCATCTCCATCTTCTTCCTCATCTTTTTACCTTCAAGACTCAACTTCCTCTTCATCTAACCTTTCCTCTCCCTCAACCCATTCCAAAGAAATCTCTTCATCTTCACCTGCTGAGAATGTTGTTTCTGATAGAGATTGTGGAAAATCTGCATCAGAATCAAGTCTCCCTGACCCCTCGCCTGGAAGCCCAAGAAGCAGTCAATGATGCGTTTCACTCCTTCATGGCAAGGAAAACTGCAAATTATGACAGGGTTCAAGACATGCTGGCGCAGATTTTGTCTTAGCTAGGGTCTTAGTCTTTGGTCTTAGTAGTTTTCTTTCCTTGTTGCATCTGCTTGTTAAACATCTTCTCATGTAATATCTTTTGATTATCAATGAAAAGTTTCTTTGTTTTTACATTCCAGTGATTTTATTTGTCGTTTTATACATCTGAATCTTTTGGAATATTCTTTTTGATGTTATGACAAAAAGGGGGAGAAGATAAATGATAAATAATTTGATTAATCTATCAGTTGCTGGGTAAAGCTCCCACACATTTACTAACAAGAACTGCAAGTTCTATATGGTTTAAGTGTTTTGCAGGTATAAAGAAGTGAAGAGAATCTTCAAAGCAAAACCATAAGAAGCGATATTCTGTAAAAAGAATAAGCTTATGGAAACTGAAGCAAGCTGAGTGCTGTCAAGCTTCAGAATCAGAAGCACTGATAATAGAATTTGATCCAAAATTTGTCTATTTGCTTTGACAAAATTCTATTTTCTCTGATACATTATTTTAGCCTATATGGCTCTGATACATATCATGTGTTCTAATATACATTTTATGTTCTGACTCGTTCATGCTGACTTTTGTCGTTTAGTTTTTGTTCTGTAACATTTCAGGATGTAGAGATGCTCTGATGATGCTCTGGTACATTCAACAATGTTCTGATACAAATCTAGCATGAAGTGATGTTGGTAGAAATTCAAAGCTCTGAAGCTATCCGAGGGAAGCATAAATCAGAAGCTGTGAATGTTCTGAAGATCAAAGAAATTCAAGTTCTGAAGCTGTCCTAGATGGAATCAGAAGTTGTGAATGTTCTGAAGATCAAAGAAATTCAAGTTCTGAAGCTGTCCTGAATGGAAGCAGGAATCAGAAGCTATGAATGTTCTAGGGATCTAAAGAAATTCAAGTTCTGAAGCTGTCCAATGGAAGCAGAAGTCAGAAGCTATGAATTCTCTGAAGACAGAAGCTTATGTGATCGTCTCTACCGAAATAATCAGGGAAGTCTTTTATTAAAGTTCTTCGAGTATTTATTTCAGGGGGAGATTATTTATCTCAGGGGGAGATTGTTAATCTCAGGGGGAGACATATTCACATGCTTATGCTATAGCTGTGTAATTTGTCTTTTGCCGTCTGCTCTTTCTGATCGCAAATTCATATCATTTATATATGTTTTTGTCATCATCAAAAAGAGGGAGATTGTTAGAACAAGATTTGTTCTGATCAATTATCTTAGTTTTGATGATAACAATAATATGAATTTTGCTTAAGATAATATGGTACTCTAATCCAATGCAATTTCCTTTTCAGGAAATATATAAAGAGTATGCATAATTCAGCGCTCAGAAGCTTTGTCTCAAAAGGTTCAGCATGCAACATCAGAACATGGTCTGGCAAGACATCAGAAGATGGTCGAAGCAGAATCAGAACATGGGTCTATGGAAGCATCAGAAGAACATGAGATCAGAAGCAGAAGCACTGAAGTTCTGATGGTATCACGCTCAGAAGCACTTCAAGGTCAGAAGATCAGAAGATGCTTTGCACCAAGCTGTTTGACTCTGATGATATTCAAACGTTGTATTCACAAACATCAGATCAGAAGAAAGTACAAGTGGCAGGCTACGCTGACTGACAAAAGGAACGTTAGAAGCTATTAAAGGCAACGTCAGTAAACACAGCGTGAACAAGGCTCGAGGTAGTTGACAAAAGCGTATAACATTAAATGCGATGCTGTACGGAACACGCAAAGCATTAAATGCATTCAACGGTCATCTTCTCAAACGCCTATAAATATGAAGTTCTGATGAGAAGCAAGGTTAACGATTCTGGAACAAAACAACTCATATTAACTTGCTGAAACTCTGTTCTATTCAAAGCTCAGAATCTTCATCTTCATCAAAGCTCACTACATTGCTGTTGTAATATATTAGTGAGATTAAGCTTAAACGTTAAGAGAAATATCACTGTTGTGATTATAGCTTTTAAGAAGCATTGTAAAACTCTTATTTGATTACATTAAGTTGTAAGGAACTAGAGTGATCAAGTGTTGATCAGGATACTCTAGGAAGTCTTAGCTTGTGCCTAAGCAGTTGTAATTAGAGTGATCACGTGGTGGTCAGGATACTCTAAGAAAGTCTTAGCTTGTGTCTAAGCATTTGTTCCTGGAGTGATCAGGTTGTGATCAGGATACTCTAGAAGACTTAGTCGCGGACTAAGTGGAAAACCATTGTAATCCGTGCGATTAGTGGATTAAATCCTCAGTTGAGGTAAATCATCTCTGCGGGGGTGGACTGGAGTAGTTTAGTTAACAACGAACCAGGATAAAAATAACTGTGCAATTTATTTTTATCAGTCAAGTTTTTAAAGCTACACTTATTCAAACCCCCCCTTTCTAAGTGTTTTTCTATCCTTCACATTATACACAACAAAATTTTTATACAAACCCAATCCCTATATAATATTCATCATAAACCCCATTATAGAGTCAGAACCCTACCCTTACCTTGTAATAAAGGTCGCTCTATTGCTCTACAATCAAACCTAGCTTTGCCTCTTTTTCCCTCTTCTCTGTAACTTCCCATGAACACCACTTTCTCCAAGTCTTTCTCTTCACCCTTTCCTTAATTAACCTAATTTTCTATTTAACTTAAACCTCACAATTTTAATATTTTCCTTGGGCCTAACTTTCACATCCACACTTATGCTACATTCAACCACCGAAACAGGCCCAGACAATTAATCTTTTACTATTCTAATATTATTACTACTATTAATCAACTAATAATAACATAGTAACTTATGCCAATAATTCACAACATTTCACAATTTCAACAATTAATTCGAAAATATAATTAAATAATTAACTAAATTTGCAGGAGTGACATATTTTAATGGCCGCAACTCTGCTTTTCAAACCAAGATTCCAAATGGGTCTGAATCCTTTGCCACCTTGAAAGAAACGTCGAATAATTTGCTGCCTGATTGTGATAGAAGAAGGGTGACAAAGATCGAGTTTCACGAGGACTAGATTGATACAAATGGAAGGGTGAAATACAACCTAATCGAGTTGAAGAATGATGAAGACGTGAAGGCCATGTGGAAATCATTTCGATGTAGGATAACTAAAAATCTGATCGAGTTGGACACGCAGATTTGAAGATCCGTGGACGACATAATGAAGTGTCTGAAACATCCAGAGTCATCCGTTAGTGCCTAGGTTTTTTCATGTTTCCGAGTATTGTTTATGTTTGTTGTTTGTAATATGAAGTTTGTTAACTATGTTCGTTTGTTATTGATGTTATTTTTTTATCTACTCGAAACATTTAATAACAAAAAAGATTATGCAATAAAAAATATGTCTGTCCCTGTAAAATATACATATAATACAACCATCACAAAAATATACATAGGCCCTCCACAGGAAACATCGGCCAACCTAGCTAAAATACCATGAACCTCACCATCAGGGTTCACCAAACCCATGAGGCTATCTAAGTGAACGGAGATGAACTGTAGGCGGCTGTCTTGGTCACCTGCTGGAGGTGGAGGTGGATCAGAAGAAGCCCTGGTACCTGAAGGCCCTAGACCATCAGATGTTGCGCCAGGTGGTATGACCCTAGGGTGTGACACACTGTGTAACCACTTCAGGTATCCATCCTGGAACTGACCAGACTGCTAAACCAATGTGGTTGTATTAGTGATCTCACGGGGGGAGCTGATGATGTGACTCTCAAACCATCAATCATTGCCACCTGCTGGAGCCTTTGAGACCGGACGTGGGATGCCATGTATATAAACATACTGGCGTAGACACCTCTCAGGCAAGTGTCTAGCCACATGGCTCTCCCATCTGACATATCTTGAATATAAGGAAGATACATCAAAAGGACTATGAGAACGGTGACCTGTATACAGTGTCCAGATGACATCATCCAGCGTCAGAGCATCCAACCTCCCTTTGTACTCATTCAACCCCTCTGGAGTGGCCTGTTTGGCCTTCCACCTCTTCGCACATGGGTCAACAACCGCAACACGCTGGATCTTCCGCTCACATGTGAGGGAAGTGCTTGTATATCTAACACTGCATAAATAAAAATCATCAAGCACAGATAAATTATAATAAAACGCAAAAAACTATGTAAAAAATTATAATATACCTGAAACAAGCTCAGGTAACCAGCAAGCTATCTGGTGTCAAGACGAGATGCATCATCAAGCACCGTGTACAACATTGTCAATGCCGCCACTCCCCAAGCCTAACATGGGGTGTCAAGGGCGTTGAATAGAGAGAGATAGAGGACATATATATAAATTCTAGACTTGCCTGGAATGAGAGTACACGCCACAAGATGTAGCATGTACGCCTTAGTGGCAACCTAGTACTTCCCTGCATCCACAAGCTCCTAATAAATCCCCTCAACCAAGACATCCTATGGTGAAAGCCCCGAGACTCACCAAACTCATGTAAAACCGCCACCTCATCAATCTCCAAAGCATCTATCACCATGCGCACCACCGTCTCCTGGTCCCTTTGAATTGGTGTAAAAAATGTACCAGCAATCGAAAGGTGAAATAGGGCATCCACATCATTTAAATTCACTGTCATCTCCCCAAATGAAAGATGGAAGGATGATGTCTCTAGGTTCCACCTCTCAACAAAAGCTGATAATTGCAAGGCGTCCAGCATCATTAGGGAGCATTTAGAAAAATCCATTAGATGGAAGTCCTCAACTATCCTCCTCACCTTCTTAGGCATCGGTCTCTCGGGGAAGTTCTTCAACTTAAACCCGTGAAAAGTGACCTTCAACACCGGTCGCTCCTGACAAAAAATTATAATTAAGACAAATTATTATAAATCAAATCGCATAATAAAAATTAAGCACTTAAGCAATGTTACATATCCCGTCAACACGGACCTGTCAGGAGGTCCTTCAGGGAAAGCTCCATCAGTGTGTACTCATGGCTCCGTAGATGCACCGGTGGTGGTGTCGGTATCCTACACCACCCGCTCCTGACCTATCTGATCATCAGTCACCTCAACCTCTACCTCCATCACTGGCTCCCCAACCATAGCTACCGGCTCCTCTACCTCCGTCACTAACTCCCAAACCACAACTACCGGCTCCTCTACCTCAATCACCGGCTCCCGAACCACTGCCACCTGCTCCCTAACCTCAGGCACCGCATCCTCAACCTTAACAACCTCAACCTGAACCACCTGCTCCTCCATAGCAGTGGATGCTCTACTAGTCTGACGGCGAGGTACCTAGAACCACCTCACCACCTGCTGCTCCGCCGTCCTTTTTAGGTTAGAAACGGTCGGAGCAAGGCGTCCAACACATAACTCTGAGGAGGGTGCCTCATCAGCATCTCTAGCATTATATTGGGAAATTTCTTGAGAAAGGTTACAAACTCACATGGAAAACAAGGTGCTACACGCGATGGATGCCAACAAGGTTTTAATCTTTAAAGCTCCTATGGCTGCCAATAGAACTTTCAAGGTTGAGTTGAAGGTTATGGAGCATAGGTGTCTTGCTACATCGTCTATTCGAGAAGAATGGACATGAAACTACCGTCTTGAGCATATCAATTTTAGAGATCTCAATGCATTGCAAAAGAACGGAATGGTAACAGATTGCCATTGTGTGGACCGATGCAAATTGATTCGGTTGGTGGAAATAGATATTTTGTCACATTTATCAACAATTATAGTAAAAATCTATGGAGATACCTAATCAAGAGAAAAGATGAGGTATTCTAAGTGTTTAAGAAGTTCAAGTCCATGATTGAGTGGCAAAGTGGTCACAAGCTTACAATTCTAAAAACGAATGATGGAGGTGAATATGTCTCAAATGAATTTGGGAAGTTTTGTGATCAAGAAGGAATAGAACATGAGGTAATACCACCTCATACATTACACTAAAACATTGCTACCTAAATGTAGAATCGGTCAATTATGAGCATGGTGAGGAACATGTTGAAAGGGAAGAACATGACGAAAGAGTAATGGGGAGAAGCGACATCAATAGCTTCCTATTTGTTAAATAGGTGTTCAACAAAGAAGCTTGAGAAGATAACACTGGAATAGGCATGGTCTGGATTAAAACTGAATCTGAACCATTTAAGAGTTTTTCGATTCCGTAGCGTATCAACATATTCAGGGGTAGCTTAGAAATAAGCTGGACCATAAGGGTTAATTGATGATACTTGTTAGTTATCACTCCACTAGAGGTTACAAGTTGTTACAAGTTGTATGATGCTGCAAACAAAAGGATTGTGATTAGCCGAGACGTTATGGTCGATGATTTAAAGCAAGTGCAGAAACCTGTAACCAGTTACGAGCAGCCTGTAACTAGTTACCAATAGTTTATAATCAGTTACTAGAAAATTGTAACCAGTTACATCTTCAAAATTCTAGATTCTGCAAAATTGAGAAGTGGAGAAATTTCGCATGCCGAAGCCCGAATTGAAGAGAAAGTTAGAAGATAAACAAGAAAAAGAGGTTTGCCTCGAAGACTCCAAGATTGTGACATGTTCCTAGAAAACAAAGTCAATGATGATGGTAATTTTGTCATTTTTTACTCATAGTTGAATCCAAACCCGTTAAGATGGAAGAGGCCTTGAGTGATCCAAAGTGGATTTGTGCTATGTAGGGGGAGCTGGAATCAATTGAGAAAAGAAATACTTAGGAGTTAGTTGATCTACCGAAAGGATTACATGAGATTTGTGCTATGAAGGAGGAGCTAGATAGGCATGTGAATTGTAGCTCAGATTCTAAAATAAAAAGACACTCAAGGCTTTTTTTCTCGTAATATATAGCAATTAATTTCATTATGGGTTGTCATAAAATAAGCTCTCACAACCCCTTGTTCTTAAGGCACTACTCACACTTAGTGAGGTAAACAACAACAAAAGAGAAGTTTAGAAACATTGCAAGAAAATAATTTAAAGCAAGTAAAAGCAGTAGCAACATGAAATAAAATATAGGCAAGATTGTAATACCAAAAGTGAAAATAAATTATAAGAGAGTAGCAAGAACATTAGCTAAGAACTAAAGAAAATAGAAAGATAATAACAATTGTATGGTATGATAGTAGCGGAAGTGATGCTTTCTTTTGATGCCTTAGCCTCTATTATACTAATTCAAGGCATAAGTCACTATTAATTGACACGGATTTCGAGAGTAACTATCACTAATCACTTGTTTTCAATGCCATAGGATTATGGATGATGAAAGGTCACAAAAAAATTCCCAAATATCAAAAGTTCATAACTGTCTGAAAATTGACACAGACTGTGTCAGGGAACACGGGCTGGCCGTGTCAGCCTCTAGGTTCTTGTATGGAGATGGTGAAAGGGGCCAACACAGCCTGTGTCTCTAGGTTCTTGTATGGAGATGGTGAAAGGGGCCAACACAGCCTGTGTTATGAGACACGGCCTGGCCGTGATGGTCTCAGAAAATTTGTTTGGGAAGCGTCCCTTTTTATACGATTTTTGGTCTTTTTCGTTCTAATTCTCCCCATTGACCTCTTATACGATTATCACTATTTGGTCAATATCTCTATATCTCCTAAACTCCTAATAAATTTTCTTTTCTTTACATGTTGTTTTTGGTTTTTGGTATTTGGTTTAAAATTAGGTAAATGTTAGATAGAAGTGGACCTTCTCTCACTAACATTGTCTTTTTAGAAGTAATGTATATTTTGATATTAGAGGAAATAGCTCCTCATTAACAAAATACCATTAACACACGCAAGAGAACTAATAGGTAAAATAGCAACGTCCTCCTCCTATGAGTCTAACCATGTCAATTTCATAGCGCCATAAATGGTTAGAGATTCTTGTACGCATTCTCCAAAATCAGATCAAATGTATACTATTACATATCTCATATACTTCTTATAAAGATTTTTGTTATTTTAATCTAAGCACAAAATCATTAAATCATTCTCAAAGCACAAGATATTCTCCATAAGTGAAAGTAATTTACAAAGAGCACAATCAAGATGAGAAAAGCAGTGGATGAAGTTGAAGTTGTGAATGAGTTAGAGATTGATGTTTCATTTGTTCGTATATTGTGGGTTGATAATTCAGGACAACATAGATGTCGTGTAAGATTTCACTTTACTATTTTTATTAATTCATTTACATATTTTTTAATATCAAATTATATTTCAGGCAATTCCTAGAAAACGTTTCTATGATGTTGTTACAAAGAATGGTGTTGGTTTAGCATTTGTGAGTATGGCAATGACATCTTTTTTGGATGGACCTGCTCATGGTTCTGGTTTGGGTTCAGTTGGTGAAGCAAGATTAACACCTGATTTGTCTACTTTAAGGACAATTCCTTGGTACACAAGTTTTTCTCACTTAAAAGTATACATAAACACTTTCATTACATATTTCATGTTTTTCATTACTTTTGGTCTTTTTCTGTTTCTTTATTATAGGAGCAAGCAAGATGAAATGGTTTTAGGTGATCTGAATGTTCAACCTGGCCTAGCATGGGAGTATTGTCCAAGAGAAGCTTTAAGAAGAGCTTCCAAAATTTTGAAAGATGAATTTGATTTGGTATGTTGCAGACTTTGTGTTATTTGTTGACACAAAAGTTGTCCTACTTTTGGTCGTCTTTATGCATGCAAGGCGGACTAAAACACATGGTCTAAAATTTGTCACGGTTAAAACGTTGTTAAAAAAGGTCTTATAAAATATTTGTCACATATAAACCATAATAAAATAGGATCCCAAATTATTTTTGCCACAGTTAAATCGTAGTTAACCTCCGGAGAGTCTTTAAAAATCTAATACACCTCTCTTTCGGTTGTTACTATATCAAAAGTCACAACTACTAACTTATAGAATGCTTCTCTAGGTAATGAATGCAGGGTTTGAGAATGAGTTTTTTCTGTTGAAGAGCATAATAAGGTATGACATAGAATAGAATCTTATGATTTGATCAATGCGATTTACCATAACCATTTGTTATAAACATGAAGAAAAAATATGAACAAACAATTCAGGGAGGAAAAAGAAGAATGGATACAATTTGACTCAACTCCTTACTGCTCATCGTCCGCATTTGATGCTGCTTGCCCAATTCTTCGTGAAATTACTTCTGCTTTACATTCCATGGGAATTCCAGTAGAACAGGTAAATGTTAAGGAGTCTTTAGCTCGATAAATCGAAATGAAAGAAATAAGAATGACTTCGGTTCATATTTTCTTGGAATTTTGCAGTTACATGCAGAAGCTGGAAAAGGTCAATTTGAATTGGTTTTGGGACATACCATTTGTGCGAAAGCTGCAGACGACTTAGTTTATACCCGCGAAACCGTTAGATCTATTGCTAGAAAACATGGTTTGCTTGCAACTTTTATTCCAAAGTAAGTGTCAATGTTCGTCTTGTAAGTATGAAATATTGTATATATGGTACTTCAGTATCTCCTAACATTAGAAATTTTTCATATATTGAAGATTCTCATTAGATGATTTGGGTTCTGGATGCCATGTTCATCTAAGTTTGTGGCAGAATGGCCAAAATGTATTCATGGCATCTGATGAATCATCAAAGTATGGAATATCGACTTTGGGAAAAGAATTTATGGCTGGAGTTCTTCATCATCTTCCATCAATTTTGCCATTTGTAGCACCACTTCCTATCAGGTTCATGTTAACGCATTGATGCAGCGAACTTGAGGACAGAATAGAGGTTATGGTTCTATGTATTCTTACATTTCTTCTCAATTTGATTGCAGTTATGATCGGTTGCAACCGAATACATGGAGCGGTGCATACTTGTTTTGGGGAAATGAAAATAGAGAAGCTCCATTGCGAGCTTCATCTCCACCTGGAACTCCCGGTGGTTTCGCGAGTAATTTTGAATTTAAATCATTTGATGGTTCTGCAAATCCATACTTAGGTTTAACTTCTATAATTGCTGCTGGAATTGATGGACTGCGTCGACATCTTTCTCTTCCTGAACCTGTTGGTAAGATAAATATATACTATTAGCATTTGTAACAATTCTTAATTAATTCTTAAATTATAAACTTCATATTCCATGTATGTAACAGATACGGATCTTGATCCCAAAAACCTGCAAAGATTGCCAAAATCACTTTCTGAATCTCTGGAAGCTCTTCATAAGGCTGAGTTCCTTGACGAATTTATTGGTGATAAGTTGCTTATTGCCATAAAAGCAATTCGAAAGGTATGTTTCTTAACATAGTACTCACATTTTAATTTGTACTTCAATGTTAGAATATGAGTTGTTGATTCTTATCGAAGAATAAGAAACTTTTCAAATTTATGTAATTCTTTCTGCCAAGTTACTAATTTTGATGTTTAATGTGACTTATGATTCTGCCAAGTTACCAATTTTGATGTTTAATGTGACTTATGATTCTGCCAAGTTACTAATTTTGATGTTTAATGTGACTTATGATTATGATGTCAGGCTGGAATTGATCATTACTTGGAGAACAAGGAAGCATTCAAGCAACTCATACATCGTTTTTGAGCTACTTGTTTATTTTATTCACATATAAGATGTTTCGAATCACCAAATTCATAGAAAATGGAAACAATTTAGTGGAACTTAATAATTTATTAGGATTTATGTTCGATTATTAAGCTCTTTATAAACTAGCAAAATATTCATTCTGGTTGGTGCAAGGGGTATCTTGTACTTTAAGGAAGAGATGAAAAGATATGAGTGAGAATGAAAAAGTGAATTGAACTTTATAATCAATGAGTGAGTAATACAATACATCCACCCAAGTAGATCAGCTAGCCATGCTTGATCAACTGCTTGAGTTTTAAATCAACTAACAAACTTTTAATTAGCTTAGTTAGTTATACTTTTAACTAACTATTACCTCTAATTATGTATAGTTGAAACTCAACAACAAGCTCTCTCAAGTCAATTCAAGTATATATATATATATATATATATATATATATATATATATATATATATATATATATATATATATATATATATATATATATATATATATATATATATATATATATATATATATACATATATATATATATATATACATACATATATATATATATACATATAGATATATATATCTATATGTATATATATATCTATATGTATATATATGTATATATATATATATATATATGTATATATATATATATATATATATGTATATATATATATATGTATATATATATATATATATATATATATATATATATATATATATATATATATATATATATATATATATATATATATATATATATATATATATATATATATATATAATCATACTACTAAAAAACCTAACATCTAATTAATAACCACATATAAAACTAGTACTAACCACATAGGGTTAGTTATAACTACCAAACTACCATATTAACTAACTTCTAAATAACATTTTTTTTTTTAGAAATCAAGAAATATATTAATACAACAAAGAGTTCTAATAGAACAAAGAGTTCTAATAGAACAATTACAACAAGAACGAGAGCAACTCGCAACAAAGAAGATTAAGCACCAAATACAATCTAAGATAGGTAGAACAAAGGAGCTTTGCTAAATTCATAGAAATTGTAGTTGGTATGATTAATTTTCCCTATAAACGACCACCGCCAAATGAGAGCCTTTATGCTCCAAACCGAATCAAGGACATTCCAAGAAACATTCCGGAAAATGATTCCACTACGGAGCTTCCAAATAAACCAAGAAGTAGCCAACCAAACGATCCCTTCCCTTCCGGATTTAACCTTTTTAGATTTACAAAATCTAAACCACATCCAAAAACTACTAAGAATACACTCGGAGTCCAAGTAATCAAAACCGATCCAAGAAGCAACTTCCTTCCAAACCAATTTAGAAAAGGGGCATTTTAACAAAATATGCAACAAAGATTCGCTATCCATACCGCAAAAAACACACGCGTTGGAAGAAGGGAAAGAGATACCTTTCGCATGAAGAAGATCCTTAGTGGGTAGCCTATTAATACAACATCTCCATCCAAAAGCCTTGATCTTTTGAGGAACTACAACCTTCCAAATAAGCTTAAGAACAAAAGAAAACTCCTTCTCCGGACCTAACGGAACGTGGAAAGTGTCCGAAAGAGCATGGCAGCCCCGGACAGAAAAACCGCAAGCCGGATCTAGGCTCCAAACGATGCTGTCCCTGACGGAATGCAGCGGTTGAACCGCAGACAGAAACGAACGCAGCAGTTGGGCCTGCACAGTAGCGGCTGGACAACCCTTAACACCCAACCCGAAATTTCCCCAATGCCAAGAATCTCCACTCCAACCTCCCATGGTGGCAACGGAAACAAACTGCAGAGCCGAAAGATAGAAAGCTACCGGGAATAAATCCTTCAAACAAAAATCTCCCATCCACCTAGAGTGCCAAAAGGAAGTGTTAAAACCATTGCCAATCGAAACTCTACAACTACCAACAAACAAGTCTTCAATAAAACAATGTTTCAAAGATAAAAGATCCGACCACCAATGAGATTTCGATATCTTCTTCTCAACCTTGATGTTACCGGAAACAACTTGAAGATTGATGTCACTGTATCTCGCTCTCAAAACACGGTACCATAATTCCGACGAGCCACCCAGGATTCTCCACCGCCACTTTTGAAGGAGAGCAAAATTGAAATCGTGAATCCTTCTAATACCAAGACCGCCCTTCTCAATCGTTAAAGGAGCCTTGTAAAAGGATAACATGAAGATCGAGAGACTACAAAGGACGGACTTTAAGAGAGTGAGTCTTCCCCCAAAACTAAGCAACCGAACCTTCCAATCCTTTAGCCGAGATTTAAGTTTGCTAACAATCACATTCCAAGAGGAAAGTTTTCTAGGATTGATTCCTATAGGAATCCCAAGAAAAGTGAAATTATTATCCTCCCTCCTACAACACAAAAAATTAGAAGCAATATCCAAGAAATTGTTAGAAACATTAAAACCAATGATTTTTCTTTTGTGGTATTTGATCCCGAGGCCCGACACCATCTCAAACCCTCTTAGAATAGCTTTAATAGCCCACACTTGCTTCCAACTCCCCTCTCCTATCAACAACTTATCGTCCGCGAATTGTAATATGTCCACACAACACTTTCGCCTAAAGTTGAAACCGACATATTCACCTAACCCCACCGCCTTATCAACTAAACCCTTCAAAGCCTCCGCAACAATGACAAAAAGGAAAGGAGACAACGGATCCCCTTGTCTAAGCCCTTTCTCAACCACAAATTCTTTCGTAGGACTACCACTCACCAAGACCGACATCTTACTAGAAAAGATCAAAGCTTCCATCCACCTAATCCATTTAGCTCCAAACCCCATAGATCTCAACATGAATATAAGAAAATCCCAAGACACATTGTCATATGCCTTCTCAAAATCTACCTTGAAAAGTAAACAACTATTGCCTTCCTTAATTGCATAATCAACCACCTCATTAGCCACCAACACCCCATCCAATAATTGTCTACCCGGAACAAAAGCGGTTTGACAATCGGAGATAATGGAGTTCAAGACCTTCTTAATTCTCAAGGACAAAAGCTTAGATATAGCTTTATAAACACACCCCACAAGACAAATAGGCCTATAGTCATCAAGATTCAAAGGATTAGCTTTTTTGGGAATCAACGTTAAGAAAGAGGAAGTGATGGCCTTAGATAGCATAGCTCCGTGATGGAAGCAATGGAAACAATTAATAAAATCCGCCTTCAAGAAATTCCAACAATTTTTAATGAACAAGACGGAATACCCATCGGGTCCCGGGCTTTTCGAACCCTCACAATTCCAAATGGCTTCTTTGATGTCCTCCTCCGAGAAAGGCGCCTCAAGAAACAAAGACTCACTTTGGTTCAAACGTCTAAAAGGAATACCTCCCAAGACCGGCGCTCCCCTTACCGCCCCGGTAAACTTCTTCTCAAAATGGTTTTTAACTTCCTCTTTAACCTCTTCAACTGAATCTAACAAACCTCTATCCGTCATAATGCTCCCAATGTGATTTCTACTCCTCCTTGCCTTCACCACCCTATGGAAAAACCTACTATTATTATCACCATCGTTCAACCATTTAAGTCTTGATTTTTGTATAAGCATATTCTCTTTTATCTTTAAATTCATCCAAAGATCTCTAGATGCCTCCTTCTTCCTATCCAAAACCGAGATAGAATCCCAATCGTCATCACTCCCATCTATATCATCCCCTTCATTTATCGCACGCACGTCCTTCTCAACCGCCAAGTCATATCTACCGAATGACTATAACATTCTTCCTTAATTTAATTCTATTTTGTAACTTCTAAATAACATATGATTGATTAACTATAATGTTCTTCCTTAATTTAATTCTATAACAATGAGTTGACATCAAATACACCTAATGCCTTCTTTCAAAACATAAATTTGTTAGTCTTCAATCCTTTGGTTACCACATTTGCAACCAGTGCAAAGGTAAGGTCTAGCTTTCCTTGATTGACCTGCTCCTTCATGAAATGAAAATTTTCTTCAATATGTTTTCTCCTATCATTGAAAAATGGGTTCTTTGCTAGGTTGATCGTTGACTTGTTATCAATTTGCAATTTTCATTGATCTTTTGACTTCAATATTCAATTCATGTAGAACTAACTTCATCCATGTTTACTAACATGCATCATATGATCGAGCTATGTACTCATATTCGCATGGTGAATAGGCCACAAATGATTGTTTCTTTTATCATCAAGAAAAGGGTGAATTTACCGATCTTCTTCAGCTAAAAGTTAGGCATCAAATTTAGAGCTGCCCCTTAGTCTATTATAACCTTTTTAACCCCCATATTTTCCACTTTCTCCCTGATAAACAAGGGCTTCATATGATTTTTCATGCCAACATTTGGCCTTTCGAAAAATGAATTTTGCTCCTCAATACACCCATTATTCATAACCAAATAACACACTGGTTGATGTTTCGCCATCTCTTCTTCATCATAATCAACCTACTCTAGAAATTCAGTAACATAATCGTATTCAATGGTTAATACGTAAACTATGTTATAAATCACATCAAAGTCATCTTCCGACCCTAAGTCGAAGTCATCAATCAACATCTCTTCCTCTTTCAACGGCGGATCCATCTTGTTTTTTCCTTTGGACTTCACTTGATCTGAAGAAAACAATTGTCTTCCCTTTGGCTTCTTATCTTGCTCACTTACCTGCATTTGATAGGGCTTTGTATTACTTGACTCTTCAATTTCCCTTTCTTTCTTTGGAATCTTCGCCATAAAGACCTAGGCATAAGATTTTTTCCGTTTATAGTTCGAAGGACCATAGGAACACTGAAGGATAGAAAAAAACTTAGAAAGGGGGGGGCTTGAATAAGTGTAGTTTTAAAACTCTTAAGATAAAAACAATTTGCACAATGATTTTTATCCTGGTTTGTTGTTAACTAAACTACTCCAGTCCACCCCCTTGGAGTGATTTTCCTCACCTGAGGATTTAATCCACTAATCACACAAGATTACAATGGTTTTCCACTTAGATAACCTCTAAGTCTTCTAGAGTATTCTGATCACAACCTGATCACTCTAGGAACACAATGCTTAGATAACCTCTAAGACTTTCTAGAGAATCCGATCACAACTTGATCTCCTCTAGTTCTTTACAAATAAATGTAAACAAATTCTTACAAGTGTTATATAATGCTTCTTATAAAGCTATAATCACAACTGTGATATTTCTCTTAAGTTTAAGCTTAATCTCACTAAGATATTACAACAGTAATGAAGTGAGGTTGAAGATGAAGTTTGAGAGCTTTTTGAATTTGACAGCGTTTCTGTATGTTTGCGCAAAGTGTTGTATTCAGCTTCTCATCAGAACTTCTATTTATAGGCGTTTGAGAAGATGACCGTTGGGAGCATTTAATGCGTTGCATGATCCGTACAGCATTGCATTTAATGTTTCACTCTTTTGTCAACTACCTCGAGCCTTGCTTTTGCTGCGTCTACTGACTTTGCCGTTAATAGCTTCTAACGTTCCTTTTGTCAGTCAGCGTAGCCTGCTATCCCGTACTTGCTTCTGATCTGATGTTTGTATTAACAACATTTGAATTTCATCAGAGTCAAACAGCTTGGTGCAGAGCATCTTCTTGTCTTCTGACCTTGAAGTGCTTCTAGCGTGATACCATGAGAACTTCAGTGCTTTTGCTTTTGATCTCAAGTTCTTCTGATGCTTCAATAGACCATGTTCTGATTCTGCTTGACCATCTTCTGATGTCTTGCCAGAGCATGTTCTGATGTTGCATGCTGAACCTTCTGAGTCAGTGCTTCTTGCGCTGATTTTATGCATACTCTTTATGTGATTCCTGAAATGGAATTTGCATAGGATTAGAGTACCACAGTATCTCATACAAAATTCATATACATTGTTATCATCAAAACTAAGAATATTGATCAGGACAAATCTTGTTCTAACAATCTCCCCCTTTTTGATGATGACAAAAACATATATATAATTGATATGAATTTGCAATGAGAATATTAGATGGCTAAAGACAAATACACAGTTATAACAAAAGCATATAAACATAGTGTGTGAATATGTCTCCCCCTGAGATTAACAATCTCCCCCTAAGATGAATAATCTCCCCCTGAAATAAATACTGGAAGAAATTTATAAATAGATGACTTCCCTGAGTATTTTCCATTTCAGTTGAGACGTTCACATAAGCTTAGAACTTCAGAACATTCAGAGCTTCTGCTTCTTGCTTCCATAGGACAGCTTCAGAGCTTTGAATTTCTTCTAGAATCATTGCATGCTTGATTGTATCAGAACATTCTTGAATGTACCAGAGCGTCATCAGAGCATCTCTACATCCTGAAATGTTTCAGAAACAAACTAGACAACAAGAGTCAAGGCATGAATGAATCAGAACATAAAATATGTTTCAGAGCATATACTATGTATCAGAACACATAAAATGCATCAGAACATAAAATATGTATCAGAGCACATAAAAAAAGTATTAGAACATATAAGGAGTAAGAATGTGTTAGAGCATATTCTATCACAAGAATATCAGAACATTCTTCCTTCTTGCTTCTGATCTTGAAGCTTCACAGCACTCAGCTTGCTTCAATTTCCATGAGCTTGTTTCTATATAGAATTGCTTTTCCCCATGTCTTTGCTTCTCATGTTGAGCTTTTTAGAATGTCTTCAATCCTGCAAAGCACTCAAGGACATAGAACTTGCAAATTCTGTTAGAAATGTGGAGACTTACTCCCAGTAACTAATATAGTAAATCAAATTAATTATCACATTCTCTCCCCCTTTTTGTCATAACATCAAAAAGCATAAAAGATTCAGATGAAAAACAAACAATATGAGAGAAGATAAAAGATTTCATTCATCATAACTAATCAGAAGATACAAGGGATGAGAAGACAGATGCACAAACACAGATGCAAGAAAGGGAGACAACTAAGACCAAACGACTACGACTAGCCTAATTTAGAAACTATCTTAGCTAGAAGGCCATGAATCTCATTGTTGCTTTCAGTCTGCTTCTGTATAAATGAGCGAAACTCATTGTTGGTATCTTCTTGCTTGTCCAGGCGAGAAGCTAGATCAGCCTGATTCTTTTGAATAACCTCTAAAGTCTTCACCAGAAGAGAGGTTTCTCCAGAAGAAGCTTCACAACTTCTGTTCAGTAGAACAGCATTCTCAACAGCAGCATCCATCGTGAGATCATCATCATGATTTTCCTCAGTAGGAATACTCTCAGCAGGATGTATCTCAGCATCAGCTTCTTCCCTAGAAGCATCTTCTTCATACACAGGAGTAGGAAGATCAGAATCTCCATTCTCAAGGGCTTGAAGAATGGCAGCTAGATTCCTTGGAGGAGTGGGAGCATCAACTTCTGGAGGATAGACAACTTCTTGAATGACCATATTTGGGGACTTCTCAGAAGGGTTCTCCCTTAGAAAGTTGAAGAACCACTGGAAGTCTCCAGTCAACACAGAATAATGAGGCTTGAAAACTACAATCTCTCTGCAAGGGTTACCATCCAGCTCGTCTACATACATCTTCTCATCAAGAAATCTCCAGCTTCTGATGGGGTGATAATATCTGCCATCATCAACTTCCAGGAAGTATCCAGAAGAACCAGGTGCTTCAGCCACGAATCTTCTCTGGACTCTCATAGCTGCAACCTGAAAATCCTGTCGAAAGCTTCTCCAAAGGTTTCGAGTAGAAACATCATCTAGGTTGTTATAGAAGGCATCTGTCAAGATTTCCAACCTTCTGGTGAATTCAAGTTTGAACAACTCAAGGTAGATGTGGGAGGGAGGTCCAAGAGGATTGAAGGTGAATTTGTAGTCAAGGTAAAGAAGGCAGTATGGTTTGGATTTTCTGGAAGGTAAGGGATGGGATAGAGAAGGTGTAGATTTTGTGGTAAAGGTGGAGGAAGATGGAATATCATAAGGTGTTGGGGGAATGATATTTAGTGGTTTAGGGTTCAGAACTTGTGTAGAAGGAGGTGGTTGGGGAGTATTTGGTATGGTGAAAGTGTTATGAGGTTCAGAAGGAGGAGTCTTACTCTGAGAAGAACTAACAACTCTCAAGGCACGGAGAGAATCCCTAATGCGCTTCTCTCGATACTCTTTGGAATTAACCTTGCCAGGATCATATGACAGCTTTGGCTTCTTGGCTGCCTTTGATTCTGCTTCTGAAGCTTTTCTTTTTAACCTCTTTTCTTTCTTCTTCTGTTCCTTCTTCTTCAACTCAGCTAGAGAAGGAAGAACTCTTCCACGAATCCATGCAGGATCAACAGAAGATTGAGCAAGAACACATGTCTTCAAGTAGTGCTTAACAGACTTGTGTAGCTCTTCTTTGAACAGCTGTGAGAAGTTCTCAATAGGAGATCTTCTGGTCAGAATATCTGGAGCTATTCTTGGAGCAGAAGTTACCTCCGGAATCAGAAGCATCCTCTCAAGATCAATCGCATTCAGAAGAAGTCCTCGAAGGACAGTAAAGAACTTTGGTGTGCCAACATCTCTTAGAGCATTCATCAAATCACTCTCTACTAGAATATCTGAGATCATTCTAGCAAGAGGAATAGTGTTCTTCTTGAACTCAGGAAACTTCTTGCGTTCCTCATCTCTAGATTCTTCAATATTCGTTTTCAGATGTTGAAATAGAATCGTTGAGAGAGAGACTTTAATACCTTTCCCAATGCAGAAGAGATCATACTTGTGATCCTGACTCACATACTTGGCAGTAATAGCTCTCTTTCTATGATAGAAAGTTCCCAAAATAATTTCAGCCCAAACTCTGTAGAACGGCTTCAGCAATGTAGTTTGATTTGGTGAAGCTTTAAAAGCAGACAGTTCTTCATCAACGTTCTCCCAAGGAACTCTACCAGGTTCAGCGCATGTGATTCCTTCTGAATCATCAAGATTATATAGTTTCCTTATCAACTTCTTCGTTATAAAAATTTCATGCCCTAGCACAAAAGAGATGATAGCAGTAGGAGTAACGGTTGCATGCTTCCAAAAATCCATTACCAAGTGAGGATAAACTGGTTCAATCAGTCTCTCAAAATAGTTTGACCATCCTTGAACCAGCATCGTCTCCTTGATATTGAAGCCATGTTCTAGAAGACTTTCAAAGTCCACCATTGTTTTAGTTAAAACTTCCAGTTCTCCATCTGGAATAGAACAGGTCTTCAATGGATAATAACCAAACTTGCGATGAACACAATGTGCAGAAGACATTTCAAGTTCCAGACTTGAAGAAGAAAGCATGAAGAGACTTTGAGATTCGGTTAGAATTAGGGTTTATGCAGCAAGGAGGGAAAAAGAGAGAGATGAAAACGAAGAGACAATGTATGAAGAAAGAGAATGCAAAAAGATAAATTGTAATGAGGATGAGTTTTTATAGGGACGGATTTGAAATGAAATGCAATGTGTATTTGAAAAAAAAATTGCATTTAATGAGAAATGACGTTACGAGAGATAATGTAACATTTGAATTAATTTGCACAGTTACCTAGGGCGGCGTCTCCTCAACTGTACGCATGCTTGTCCAAATAGAGTGAACACGTGTTCAGCATCTAGAAAGTTGGTGACAGTTGTTTTGCTTTAAAAGAAATTCTGAATCAACTTAGATAATGAAACGTCAGAGATGACTGAATCAGAACTTCTAATTGATCATCATCAGAACTTCTTATAAGAAGATAACACAAGATCATTTCAGAACTAATCCATACATCAGAACTTCTCATCTTCTCATTCTGGGCAAAAATCCATACTGATATTCTTCAGAATGAACTTAAACCTATCTTCAGCAAGGGGTTTTGTAAAGATATCAGCCCATTGATGGTCTGTATCAACAAAGTTCAAAGAGAGAACACCCTTCTGAACATAGTCCCTAATGAAATGATGTTTGATCTCAATATGTTTAGCTTTGGAATGTAAGATAGGATTCTTAGATAGACAAATAGAAGAAGTATTATCGCAGAGAATAGGAATGTTACTCTCATATATCTGATAATCTTCTAGCTGACTCTTCGTCTAGAGCATCTGTGTACTACATCCAACAGCAGCAACATATTCTGCTTCTGTTGTAGAGAGGGCAATGGTAGCTTGCTTCTTGCTATACCAGGAGATCAGATGACTTCCAAGGAATTGACAACTTCCAGAAGTACTCTTTCTTTCAATTCTATCTCCAGCGTAATCAACATCATAATAACCTACTAAGTTGTACTCTTTAGATCTTCTGTAGACTAAACCAACATTAGTAGTACCTTTCAGATACCTCAGAATTCTCTTAACAACAGTTAAGTGAGATTCTCTAGGATCTGATTGGAATCTTGCACACAGACAAACACTGAATAAAATATCAGGTCTAGAAGCAGTAAGATATAAAAGAGATCCAATCATACCTCTGTACAACTTCTGATCAACCTTCTTACTTACCTCATCATTACCTAAGATACACGTTGGATGCATAGGAGTCTTTGCTTCTTTGCTTTCAGAAAGATTAAACTTCTTCAGAAGTTCTTTCACATACTTGGTTTGGTGAACATAAGTTCCTTCCGATGTTTGATTGATCTGGATCCCAAGAAAACACTTGAGTTCTCCCATCATGCTCATTTCAAACTCAGCCTGCATAGACTTAGCAAACTCCTTTCCAAGTGTAGCATTAGTTGTTCCAAAGATAATATCATCAACATAAATTTGACAAATTAACATATCCTTTTTAAAGGTTTTACAAAAGAGAGTAGTATCCATTTTTCCTCTAGTGAAACCATTATCCAGAAGGAAGGAACTTAATCTTTCATACCAAGCTCTAGGAGCTTGCTTTAATCCGTATAATGACTTCTTTAGTTTAAAAACATGTTCTGGAGACTTAGCGTCCTCAAAACCAGGAGGTTGGGGGACATAGACTTCTTCATCTATATAACCATTTAAAAAGGCACTCTTAACATCCATCTGATATAGAGTGATGTTATGATGAGTGGCAAAAGAAATTAATAGACGAATAGATTCTAACCTGGCCACTGGTGCAAAGGTTTCTGTATAGTCAATACCTTCTTGCTGATTATAACCCTGAGCCACCAATCTGGCTTTGTTTCTTACCACTTCTCCCTTTTCGCTTAGCTTGTTTCTGAAGACCCACTTTGTACCAATGATATTAAATCCTTTTGGTCTAGGAACAAGATCCCATACATCATTCCTTGTAAACTGATTTAGTTCCTCTTGCATGGCAATTATCCAGTCTGCATCTTCTAGAGCTTGATCAATAGAGGTTGGCTCGATCAAAGAGACAAGACCTAATTGACATTCTGCATTGTTCTTAAGGAATGCTCTTGTTCTGATAGGATCATCCTTCTTTCCAAGAATGACATCTTCTGAATGAGCAGAGGTGAGTTTAGAAGATCTTCTGACTGTTGGCACTTCAGAAATTTCTGAGATTCTCTAAAGATGCAGCAACTTGATCTTCTGATCCTTTGATTCTGTGATCTTCAGCTTCTGAAACTTTGCTTCTTGGTTCTTCAACTTATGATATATCAATATCTAAATCTGCAAAATTCTCAAACTGCTTTGGCTTTTCAAGACCAAGCTTATCATCAAATCTGATATTGATTGATTCTTCTACAACCAATGTTTCAGTATTGTATACTCTATAGCCTTTAGAGCGTTCAGAATATCCAAGAAGGAAACACTTTTGTGCCTTAGAATCAAACTTACCAAGATGATCTTTAGTATTCAGAATAAAACAAACACATCCAAAAGGATGAAAATATGAAATGTTGGGCTTTCTATTCTTCCACAATTCATAAGGAGTCTTATTAAGAATAGGTCTTATGGAGATTCTATTCTGAATATAGCATGCAGTGTTTATTGCTTCTGCCCAGAAATGCTTAGCCATATTGGTTTCATTGATCATGGTTATGGCCATTTCTTGTAGAGTCCTATTCTTTCGTTCTACAACTCCATTTTGCTGTGGAGTTCTAGGATAAGAGAAATCATGGGCAATACCATTTTCTTTGAAGAACTCCTCAAAGATTCTGTTCTCAAATTCACCACCATGATCACTTCTGACCTTTATGATTTTACACTCCTTCTCAGATTGTATCTGAGTGCAGAATTCAAAGAACACTGAATGAGACTCATCCTTGTGTTTTAAGAACTTTACCCATATCCAGCGGCTATAATCATCTACGATGACTAATCCATATTTCTTCCCTCTGACAGATGGTGTTTTGACTGGGCCAAACAGATCAATGTGCAGAAGTTCTAGCGGCCTAGAGGAAGAAAAAACATTCTTAGACATAAATGCAGGTTTGGAGAACTTGCCCTTCTGACATGCTTCGCAAAGAGCATCTGATTTGTATTTCAGGTTAGGGAGTCCTCTGGCCAGATTTAGTTTGTTAATCTGAGAAATCTTTCTCAAACTAGCATGTCCTAATCTTCTGTGCCAGACCCATTGCTCTTCGGAAATAGACATAAGACAAGTTACCTTCTGGTTCTTAAGATCTTGAAGATCAGTCTTATAAATGTTATTCTTTCTCTTGCCTGTAAATAGGATTGAGCCATCCTTCTGACTTACAGATTTGCAAGACTTTTGATTAAAGATTATGTCATAACCATTGTCACTTAATTGACTTATGGACAATAAGTTATGAGTTAATCCATCTACCAGAAGAACATTAGTTATAGAAGGAGAGTTACTAGAACATATGGTTCCTGAGCCAATTATCTTGCCCTTCTGATCTCCTCCAAACTTAACTTCTCCAGCAGATTTAAGCACCAGGTCTTGGAACATAGACCTTCTTCCCGTCATGTGTCGCGAGCACCCAGAGTCCAGGTACCATGACATGCTTTTCTTTGTCTTCTTTGCTACCAAGGATATCTGCAACAGAAATTATCTTCTCCTTAGGTACCCACAACTTCTTGGGTCCTTTTTTGTTAGTTTTTCTCAAGTTCTGATTGAACTTGGGTTTAACATAATAAACAACAGGAGGTACAACATGATATTCCTTAGGTTTAGCAGCATGATATTTTCTAGGTTGTGTCACATGCTTCTTAGTGTGTGTAACATG
The DNA here is from genome assembly GCF_029867415.1 of Vicia villosa. Lineage (NCBI taxonomy): Eukaryota > Viridiplantae > Streptophyta > Magnoliopsida > Fabales > Fabaceae > Vicia > Vicia villosa. The sequence goes on from NC_081180.1 coordinate 171,820,730, forward strand.
AAAGCTTTTGGCATGTGAAGTGAGCCTAATATCATGTGAGTGGCCAAACTTGAACTGATCATACAATGGCTTGTATGTGATTTTCATATCATCTACAGGTTCAAATTTGTGTGGGGTATCACCCTCATAGCCAACGCCAATCCTTTTGTTTCTAGAAACACCATATATCATAGAAGCAAGATGACTTCTGCCAATACTTCTAGATAAGAACTTTCTAAAGCTCGAGTCATATTCTTTCAGAATATGATTGAGACTAGGAACGGATTTTTCTGAGTCAGAAGGAGATCCAATATCTTTGGATAATTTTAAAACTTTTTCCTTCAGTTCAGAATTTTCCACTTCAAGCTTCTTAGTTTCAGATTCAAATAGCTTTTTCAGCTTTTTGTATTTGATACTAAGATGAGCCTTGAGTTCCAAAAGTTCTGTTAGACTGGAAACGAATTCTTCTATAGATAGTTCAGAAAATACCTCTTCAGAATCTGATTCTGATGTAGATTCTGATCCATCATCAACTGTGGCCATCAGTGCAATGTTTGCCTGCTCGCCTTCAGAGTCTGATTCTGATTCTGAATCTGAATCATCCCATGTTGCCATAAGACCTTTCTTCTTATGAAACTTCTTCTTGGGATTCTCCTTCTGAAGTTTTGGACACTCATTCTGGTAGTGACCAGGCTCATTGCATTCAGAGCATGTGACATTCTTCTTGTCAGATCTTCTGCTTCCAGCAGATTCTCCTTTTTCAAGCTTCTTAGAACTTCTGAAGTTATTGAACTTCCTATGCTTGCTTTTCCAGAGTTGGTTTACCCTTCTGGAGATCATGGATAGTTCATCTTCTTCTTGTGATTCTGATTCTCCAGGATCTTCTTCTTCAGCCTGAAAAGCGTTAGTGCATTTTTTATAATTAGATTTTAATGCAAAAGACTTACCTTTCTTCTGAGGTTCATTAGCATCCAGATCAATTTCATGACTCCTCAGAGCACTGATCAATTCTTCAAGAGAGACTTCATTAAGATTCTTGGCAATTTTGAAAGCAGTCACCATAGGACCCCATCTTCTTGGCAAGCTTCTGATGATCTTCTTGACATGATCAGCCTTTGTGTATCCCTTGTCAAGAACTCTTAACCCAGCAGTTAGCGTTTGAAATCTTGAGAACATCTTCTCAATATTTTCATCATCCTCCATCTTGAAGGCTTTATATTTCTGGATCAAGGCAAGAGCTTTAGTCTTCTTGACTTGGGCATTTCCCTCATGAGTCATTTTCAATGATTCATATATGTCATAGGCAGTTTCCCTGTTAGATATCTTCTCATATTCAGCATGAGAGATAGCATTCAGCAAAATAGTCCTACACTTGTGATGATTTTTGAATTCTTTCTTTTGATCATCACTCATTTCTTGTCTTGTTAGCTTTAGTCCTCTAGCTTTCACTGGATGTTTGTAACCATCCACCAGAAGATCCCATAAGTCACCATCTAGACCAAGAAAGTAACTTTCAAGTTTATCTTTCCAATATTCAAAGTTTTCACCATCGAATACTAGTGGTCTAGTATAACCATTGTTACCATTTCCATTATGTTGCTCAGCAGAGCCAGATGTAGATGTAGGTGTTGGATCTTCACCAGCCATCTAAGTTTTGTGTTTTTCTCTTCCTGAATCTTTTCTAACACGGTTAAGTGCTTGCACCTAGAACCGGCGCTCTGATGCCAATTGAAGGATAGAAAAACACTTAGCAAGGGGGGCTTTGAATAAGTGTAGTTTTAAAACTCTTAAGATAAAATCAATTTGCACAATGATTTTTATCCTGGTTCGTTGTTAACTAAACTACTCCAGTCCACCCCCTTGGAGTGATTTACCTCACCTGAGGATTTAATCCACTAATCACACAAGATTACAATGGTTTTCCACTTAGATAACCTCTAAGTCTTCTAGAGTATTCTGATCACAATCTTATCACTCTAGGAACACAATGCTTAGATGACCTCTAAGACTTTCTAGAGAATCCGATCACAACTTGATCTCCTCTACTTCTTTACAAATAAATGTAAACAAATTCTTACACGAGTTATACAATGCTTCTTATAAAGCTATAATCACAACTGTGATATTTCTCTTAAGTTTAAGCTTAATCTCACTAAGATATTACAACAGTAATGAAGTTTGAGAGCTTTTTGAATTTGACAGCGTTTCTGTATGTTTGCGCAAAGTGTTGTATTCAGCTTCTCATCAGAACTTCTATTTATAGGCATTTGAGAAGATGACTGTTGGAAGCATTTAATGCGTTGCGTGATCCGTACAGCATTGCATTTAATGTTTCACTCTTTTGTCAACTACCTCGAGCCTTGCTTTTGCTGCGTCTACTGACTTTGCCGTTAATAGCTTCTAATGTTCCTTTTGTCAGTCAGCGTAGCCTGCTATCCTGTACTTGCTTCTGATCTGATGTTTGTATGAACAACGTTTGAATTTCATCAGAGTCAAACAGCTTGGTGCAGAGCATCTTCTTGTCTTCTGACCTTGAAGTGCTTCTAGCGTGATACCATGAGAACTTCAATGCTTCTGCTTCTGATCTCAAGTTCTTCTGATGCTTCAATAGACCATGTTCTGATTCTGCTTGACCATCTTCTGATGTCTTGCCAGAGCATGTTCTGATGTTGCATGATGAACCTTCTGAGTCAGTGCTTCTTGCGCTGATTTTATGCATACTCTTTATGTGATTCCTGAAATGGAAATTGCATAGGATTAGAGTACCACATTATCTCATACAAAATTCATATACATTATTATCATCAAAACTAAGAATATTGATCAGAACAAATCTTGTTCTAACAAACACTTCTCGGAAACTTGGAATTTTTCACGGTATGACTGCAAAGAACACCTCCCCATTTTGAAACTTCTTCACATTTGCTTGTTGGAGCCTTCCTTTCCAGTAGGTCAAACCCATTTCCCTTGTGGAGCAATCGACAAATGTACATAGCTATTGGGTCTATTCATGGACTGAACTGGGATATGTTGTCTCTTCTGAGGAACACCCCTTTTTTCGAAGTAAAATTGAGACTTATTGTTCTTTTGCTTCGCCCTTTATTACTCATGTCGAGCTTTATCCACTTCCTTTGAAGCTTTTTTGTCAAACACGCAACTGCAGGGGGGCATAACATCACCTCAGAGTCTTTTGCTTTACAACGATACAGGAACTCGACCAAGCCATCATCCTGCTTTGGATAATCAACATCCATCTTGTTACCGCAACTCTCATCGGTCTCTTCCTCCATATAGTCAGTTATTTCGACGATATTAACTTCAGTATGTTTAATGTAATGAGATTCTTCCAACTAAAGAGGGTCAGAGGCGATCCTCGTAGGAGCTTTACTCTTTTCGTAAAACTTGATACTTTCATCCGTCAAAGCAGTTTGAATCAAATCCCTGAAAAGGAAACATTTTGAGGTTTTATGCCACAGAAGTTGTGATATTTACAAAAACCTATCTTCTTTTATTGTTCTAATGACGACACTTTCGCGCTTTGTGGCACTAATATGTAACCATCTGCAACCAAGAGATCAAAGATCTCATCACACTTGATCACGTCCAAAGTATATGTCTTTTGGGGGAACTTATCATTTTTTTAGGTTTCTTTAAGATTTTTCACATTTGATGGTGCAAGGATTTTGCACACATGAGGGGGGCCTGGCATTAGTTCGGCCACATTGACTCCACTTTCGTCGACATGGTTATAATCGACATCTGACCACTGATCATTGTCATTTACGTCGACATAAGCCACTATCTCCTTTTTACCCTTGTTTACCCTGGATTTTTCAGCTTTGATTCGCTCAACCTGGCGAACTCTATCAGCTAACTGAGCCATATCCTTTAGAAATTGAGTATCTAACTTCTTCCTAATGGAAAATTCTAGGCCACAAGCAGCCATTTCGACTAATTCATTTTCAAGCACATGGGTAAAGCATCTGGCCTTTAGAAGTCAAAACATATTTAAGTAATCATGAATTGACTTTGTAAACTTATGTTTCACACTTAACAATTCTTTTAAGCTAATCTTGGATTGCCCCATATAGAACTATTCAAGAAAAAATTTCTCTGAACGAACCCAATCTTGAATGGAATGTGCAGGAAGTGTGGCGAACCAAGTAAAAGAACTATTAGTTAAACAACAAGGGAAATATTTCATTCTTAAATTCTCATTGTTATCAATACCTCCCACTTTAGTCATGTATCTAGCAATGTGTTTAACTATGGATTCACTAGCATTGCAAGCAAACTTGGTAATCTTGGGGACTTTCCAACCCTTTAGGAGTTTTGTTGGCAACATTTACTCCGGTAGTAGAGATAAGTGATTAGGCCTTTGAAGGCCGGTATTCATGCCATTTTGAGTCATTATTCTATCATCCATGGCCTCTAAATTTTGTTCTCCTAGCCAGGCATCTTATCGAACTTGATGGACCATTTGTTCTACATCCTAGTTTCAATTTATCACTACAACAGGAAGACGTTTGACTACCATGGGTGCGGATGTTTCCACAGCTTCGGGCACATATTGCTGCACATCTTCCACAGTTTCTTCCAGAATGACTCCCTCATTTCAAACAAGCATATCTCGTTGTGGTTGTACTACTTGCTAAACAAGGGGCCTAGGGGCACCAAGGAATTCACCAATTCGCTTCATTTGATTCGCCAATTGTTGGTAACTCCGAGTGAATTTTGGATTAAAGGGTTAAGTATAACACATATTTGTGGGGTAAGCAAATGAGCTATATCATGATTTCTTTCGTCCATCTTTTTTCTTATCACTGCCACAAAACTGTTGGCGAATGTCGACATCTCCTGGGAAAAGAATCCCGCACCCAAGGATTGAGTAGTTCGACTAAAGTTGTTTCCAACTAGTCCTAATCCCTGGAATGAAAATGCAGATGTTGTATTTTCAACAAATTGTTCCGACCATTTAGAGGCATTGGGAAACTGGGCATATAAGGGCCGAAGCACTAGTCCCAACTGGTGAGGGAGTCACGGGGTGACTCTGTGATATCAATTGGGCACTTGTTTGCGCACTTTGTGTATTCAACGGCATGGCATAGTCGTGCTTGCCATAGACACAATTGTTACAGGTAAAGTTGCAGCAACTGGGCCTTCCCCCATTGCGTTAGAGGGTTGTTCTCCATCTGGATTGTTGTTCCTAGGGTTAACCATTCTCACGACGTTTCTCCTAACTAGTCTTCTATCGTAATCTCTTGTTAGCCTACCACTCCTCAATCTCATGCACACTCACAAATTTGAGAAGTTTTATAGGTCAAGAACATGCAAGTTTCTAAAAAAAAAACTTTTAACACCAGTACCACTTGGCGTGCCAAATTATTTACCATGAAATTTGGTTAACAAGCACTAGTATTCCAAAAGGTTACTTGCAGGATTGACTAGATTGATCCTAATACACATGTGCAAAAATTTTACTGAATTATTATGTGATTTTGCGTGTAAAAGACAGTGATTTCGACTTGGTCGACATCTTTAAAGTAAATGCAAATTGAAAGTAAATGCTGGAAAAGGTAAAGTTTTTTGACAGGAAATAAATGCTAGGCATAAACTTAAAGAAAAATACTTTGCATAAATAAAAAGTGGTGTTTGAATATGCACGTAGAACTCAATTACTCGTTTCCCACTTTGTTCATATACTTTGAGTAATTTTCTAATAATGTCAACACACAATGTTCAAATCTAAAATCTCCTATTTATACTAAAATTAAAATAACTATTACGAACCGTCTTTTCTCTAGGGAATGACATGTTCTTGCTTGCATGAGTTTCGCCCTTCCTAAGCTTCCACACATCCTCTAAGAATGTATAAGGCCAAAAGACAGTTAATTAGTCTCGTTTCAAGATACTCTGTCGAAATATATTGTCATCAAACTATCCAAAAATATACTAAGTCTCAAAAACCATATCATATTGACGAAACAAAACTCCTTCAACCAGCAACCGACAAAGTCTTCCCAAAGCTTGCTAATAAAAAATACCACCAACTTAATTCAACTCACTACAACATTTGTTGTCTCTAGCAACACTTTTTTAGGTAACATGTAAAAATTGTTGCCTAAAATTTATATAGGTGACGATTTATGGGTGTTTCCAAAAATATATTTGGAACACTTGATAATCGTTGCCTAAAATACTTTTGGGGACATTTTTAGAGCGTCAATCTTTTATTTTTTTGGCAACAATTGTTAATTGTTCCCTTCCAAGTTTATTTGACATAATGGTTCACTTACTAATTCACCTTGCAAATGAAGTCAGATTGGGCGGACCAGTTCACTTTTAATCGACGTCTTATATGGAAAGATATTTGGGTGATCTAAAATCTTTTGTTCGTAATAGGAGTCGTCCAGAGGGTTCTATCGCTGAAGCCTACTTGGTTAAAGAATCTCTAACATTTTGTTCAAGATATTTGTCTAGTGTTGTAGATGTAACACCCCAAATCTACCCCTCAAATAATAAGAGAAATCAGAGTATAAAACATCGAAACAAGCAGCTAATTTGAGGCGACACTTATTCGACTTAAAGAAAACCACAATTTATGCTCAAAGTATATGGATACATAACACTTATATCAGAGGAAAACTCATGATTCATCAAACATTTAAATCCAAACAACTTCATAATATTGCAGCGGAATCCAGATAACAACACATATCTAAATCAACATATGTTCTTGCCAACATTTCACAATACATCACAAATACCGACTAAACATCTTTACTTTTATAGTAATTCACCACATCACAATCACGTCGCTACGTTGCATCATCATACAACAACACAACACTTCACCACACAAATCATAACATCAAACAAATTTATTTAAATAAAACTTCAAAAAGGTTCATAAGGATTCTTAAATCATATTTATTAGAAAGATCTCAATTATAGCTTCACATAGGTTCAAACGGCACTCAAAAACGAGTTACGGGTCAAAAGATATGGCCTTTACAAAAATCTGCCAAAAATAGAAATCAGCAGGTCGACGCAAAGGAATGCATAGGTCGACGCAAAAATGTTAGTGTCCCCCTCGGGTATGCGCTCGTCGACCCATGAGTCGATGCAAAGGATGCTATAGGTCGACTCATAGAATCTATAGGTCGACGCATGCTGAAGAAAAGTGGATTTTCTGCTATTCTAGGCTGCTCAGGTCGACTCATGCCTCTGTGTAGGTCGACCTATGCTGCGTAAAACTCAAGAAATCACCATTTTTCTTCCCTAATCCCCTCATACAACACCCATTAACCCACACATCATTTATACATCAAATGAAAGCTGTTTACCACACATGTAAGGTTACTAAACTTATTTCTACTCATGGGTTTTCATACAAACATCATCAATCATACTTAAATTCACAATTTCATAGAAATATAGCATGAACCCTAACAATTTCTACTCAATTTCTACACAATCATGGATAACAACCTACAATCAAAACCCCACCCAAAACATCATCATACATCCCTTTAACATGAAAGAATCCCACCCTTACCTTAAGTTTTGGATTGAAGCCAACTCTATCTTCAACCTTGAGATTCTCCTTTTCTCTCCTCTCTTCTCTTCTTTCACCAAAAACCCCAAATGAACTTCTAATTTCTATTTCCTCTAAAACCCTTGTTTTTAGTTAAACCCTTACTATCTTAAATTACTAATGGGCTCTAACTAACACCCCTCACTTACTAATACCAACTTAGGCCCAATACTCAAATACACTTACTATCTTATATTATTTACTAATAATTCCCAAATAAAACCACATAAAATCAATTAAGCATATAATTAACACATAATTCACAATTAATTCACATAATTTGCACAAATAAATATTTAAAGAAAAACGGTCGTTACAGTAGACATGAGGATGAATAGAATGACACAAAATAGTGATAATACTCCAAGCATAGGTCATCCAATTGGGGGAAAGAAACTAATTTCCCTTGACCATAAGTCTCTAAATAAAGCTCACAGCTACATTTTATTTAATTGTGATGAAGTGCAAGAATACATTAGGTACAATCATTTACTTGATACAACATTTCATTCTCACAATAAGTTTTCTTTTTCTTTCGTATTGAAAAAATAGTTATTTATTTTGAAGAGAGCACGAGGTTAATGTTATTAATCCAAAAAAAAGAAAGTCCAGAAAAAGCTAACAATCAAAGAGAAGATTATATTCAATGGTTTAAAACACGTGTTGTAACACCCTTCTAACCCAAAAGAATATTCTCAATATAATAAAAATTAAAAAACAAATAAGAATCATCAACAAGGGTGTCACATTTTCATAGAACTTCACAATAACTAGTCTTGTTCCGTAACACGGACTCTCAAAAATTAAAACATTTAATTTATTGGAAATATCATCAAAAAAATTCAAACATCACAGCGGAATTATAGTTTCAAAAACATCTTTCTTTAATACTTCAAGTAAAATGTCATCACACTTCATAACGCATAAACCATGCTTAGAGTATCTCAAAACAAAGTAAAGCATCTCAATACAACATGCCAACAAAGAACATATAGTTCAAATACAACGTTCCCAACCCCGGTGTTATGTATCAGAGCAAAATTCCCTTAACTCAAAATAAAACGCTAAAAGACTCCATGAAGCTATCCTCTAAGCTTCAATGGACTATTCCTGATTACTCGCGCGTTACCCATGTGGAGGGAACATTCAAATAGAAAAGGTGAGTATTTCATAATTATTATAAAAGACATAAGGAATAAATACAGTAGTGGCATACAATCAAACAATCACACATATACCAATACGACATGTCCTTCATATATGCATACTTACTCACACCTTCACATCATCACCTATTCAAAGCATCATCATACTATTCAATCATATACACCATTTAATTCATCATTCACCTCACAATTAATCAAACATCATTCAATTCACATTAAATCAACATGAATCAATTCACAATCAATCAAAAAATATTAAATCATGCAATGTCACAAAGAATGCTATGCAACATAATCAACTCATGCATAAGGTACCAATTCATCATTGATGACTCAATCATCCTCCTCCAAAGATTCCCACCATAGGATCGGTTTCCACTTGGAACTGGAGTTCAACAAAATGCACTTAATCCGCACAATGGGATTAAGGCCAACACTAGACCAAAGGCCCTACAATATCATTGGATTTTCATCCTACAACATCACTGGACTTTTGTCCTACAATATGTTATGAATGCAGGATGCTAAACGTCCCAAAATCAACGATCACGACTACTCAAAATGGCATCATCATTCATGTATTCATCAACATCATTTCATCATCTCAATTACACAAATTATCATTACAACACATATTCCACATAACACGTATGTGCATTAAGGCATGCACAATATCACTTGTTTCACACATCATACATTCTCCATCACATAATCATCATCATATAAGCATCCTCGTCATAACGACTTCAATTCATCATAGAAAGCATACATCATGATATATCAAAACATAATCATTTCTAATTATAAAACCTCATAAATATCTTGGTCAACATAACACACGAACATCAATTAATCATGTTATCAATCAACACAACAACATTCACCAAACTCAAGCACAGAACACAATAATTCACTGTACCGAATTACATACAATATGCCTCCTAAACCTACCCAAATGTGCACGGTAAATTCTAGAAAATTCCCATAAACTATAATAAATTATAAGTTACCATATTCTGAAATAATTTTTCAAAAATATAAATTTTCATTTTTGGGGACCACGCTAAGCACCAATATACCGCGCTAAACACGCCCTCTTCTGGAAATTACTTTTCAAAGCGCACTAAGCGAGCTCCAACGTGCTAAGTAGGCTCTGTGATTCTGCAGAAAATTCCTTCGCGACCTGCATCATACTAGACACTAAACTTTGCACAAAAACTGATTTTAATCATTATTTCTCTGCGATTTAAGGTTTATTAATCTTATTCTAACATGGATTAATTATTCTTAACACAAAATACCCATGGTTCATCATACTCCCAACAATCTTCGTCTAACCCTAGACCTTCAAACCTATAAACATGGTGGATTTGATCCTAGTTCATGTTATCATTCACTAATACAACAATCAACAATATCATACATCATATAGATCATATAAACCAAACAATCCATCATGGTAGTTCATCAATTCATCATAAAATCCCAAACACAAACCCAACCTACATTTATCTAATCCTTAGATCAATTATAAGAATTACGATAACTCCCCTTACCTTAGATTATTGGCTAGCTTGATCCTCTTCCCAATTTCTACGGTTGGTTCTTCCTTCTCCTCTTCTTGCCCTAGCTCTCCCTTCATTTTCCTCTTCTCTAAACTTTGATCGTGCAGAATGAAATAACCAAACTCTTTTCCATCGGTTAACCCTTTGACCCTTTCTATGGTCTTCCCATCTTGCCTTCACTCACACTTCACAAATGACTACCTTGCTCTCATACTATTATTTCTATTATTATTATTATTATTATTATTATTATTATTATTATTATTATTATTATTATTATTATTATTATTATTATTATTATTATTATTATTATTCTTCTCTAATAATAAAATACTCCATTAATTAGTAAAAACAACTAATTAATTATTTAACCTAACAATAGTATTAATAATTAAACTCTCTTAAATTAATCAACTCAACATACCACTTAATCCAAGGTATTACCCTCTCATCCAAAGGACATATACCTCTTACCCTCAACAAACACCATCAAAACATCGAAATTCACAATTATTCACCACAATTCATTAAAACAATTCAAATTCTAAATTGGGGTGTTACAACTCTCCCCCAGTTAGAATATTTTTGTCCTTGAAAATTTACCTGATGTAAACACCTCTAGACAACGCCCTCACATCCTACTCTCAGCATGCAACAGCAGAAATAACGACACACTTAGATTCGAACTCGGCTAGTCAAGTGTGTTTGCAATAACATGATCATTATCATCATAGCATGTTTATAGTTGGACATGCAACATCATAGGTACATCATCCTAATATCATCATAACAACATCAACAACAAAACACTTACACAATGGTACTCCCATGTTCATGTATGTCTATCATCACAAAACAACAACAACAACATCACAACAACGACAATTAAATCATCATAATGTCACATAACATCAATTAATTATCAATATATCCTATGAAATTACAATAATTCACCACAAACACTTTTAAAGTTGGATAACACACCACGCAAACTCACAATAACACAACTCATGACATCAACAATCCGTCAATCGAACATGTAGATTAATACATATCTTTACATGGTGTAACACCCCATAAATTCCATTATTTAATTTAACAAGATTTTAAATTATTTATTTGAATTAATTGGGTTTTGATGATTTATTGGAAAATTATGAAATATAAAATAATTGGGTCAGTGTGACAGTTAGTAAAGGGGAGGTGTTAGGTAGTAGGCCTTTTACTAAATTACTTTTTTTTCATAAGTTAAAAGAAATTGGAGAAGAAAAGGAAATAGAAAGCAAAAGAGGAAGAAAGAAGAGAAACTGAACGTACGTGAAATAAGAGGTAGAGAAAGAGGAAGCTCTCAAAAATTTGGTTAAGGTAATGGGTGACTAATTCCTTTTAGCCTATATTATTGGTTTATGGATGATATAATTGATTAGGTATATTGTTTATCTCAACTGGATGTATGTTTGGTTTTGGGGTTTTGGAATATATAGTGTAGATTGGATGCAATTGATGAAACAGAATGACTATGGAATATGCCTGATGTTAAATGACCCCTAAGTACGTTACAAATGTGTAAGAAGATGTGCTTTGGTTCTTTTTTGATGTTATAATTTTTTGGTACGTTTGGTTTGAATTGGAGAAGAGGAAGTTCTCTCAAAATGGTGATTTTCATATGCGGTGATTATATTGTTCATCGTACTTGGTGTTGATGATTAGTATGCTAGTTGTGATGCATGCATTCATAATCATATTGTGGTTGTATCCCGATGGTGTTTGGATCAGTGGTAGCTAGTTCCCATTGTGTGGAATTAGTGAGTTGGCGGTGGCCGTATCCCGGTGGTGTTTGGATCGGTGAGATGGTTTAATCCCATGATTTGGTACCACATGCATAGTGTCTCATTGCATTGGTGTGTATGATTATTATAACATGAGTGGATGAATTCTAGTGTTATAATATGGTGATGTGACTTGTGTTATTTGTAAATCGTGAATGGTTGGTTGAATTTTTTAAAATCTAGAATATGTTGTAATAAGGTGGTCAATTTACTTATGATGTTTTGTTGTTTATGAACTCATAATGTATGTTAATTGTGAATATGTCTCACCCTTATGTTGATCATTTTCAGATTAAGGAGTAGCGGCGTGTGCTTGGTGAGGATAGCTCGTAAAGCTAATCCATTTAGTTCAGTCGTGTCGGTGTCGTGCTCTGGTCTTGTAACACTGGGGAATATTTTGTTTTTGATTTATTTTAATTAAATCTGGTTTTATTTATTTGGATAATTTTAGTTGGATTGAAATGGTGATATTTTTGGTGCTGAATATTTGATGTTTTACATTATCCAATCAAGAAATTCTTTACTGATGTGTTAAACATGTTTGGTTTAAATATTTGATTTATGTTCCTCAAAATAGCATGACAGATGGATTTTATTTTTATCAAGGAGTTGTAGCATCCTTTTTACATGTTTTACTCTGAGTTTAAATTGTATTTCACAGGGGTTTAGAAGGGTGTTACAATAGTGGTATCAGAGCATAGTCGGTCGTTGTGGCCAGAGTCTTATTGTTAATTCTTCCTTTGTATACGACTAATGTGAGTTAACATTGTCGATACTTTTTTTCTAATGGAGAATGTTTTGTTAATTAGCAGAACAATGGCTGGAAGAGGTAGAAGAAACGATGAAGCACTTGCTGAGGCTTTAGGAATGCTTGCTAGTATGCTGGGAGGAAATCCCAATGGAGCTGGAATTGGTGTTTATAGGAAACTGGGTTATTTTCATAGGAACAACCCTCCATTGTTTAAAGACATATACAATCTTGAAGGTGCTCAGAAGTGGCTGAAAGAGATTGAAAGAATCTTCCAGGTGATAGATTGTGCTGAAAATCAGAAGAGGAGATATGGTACTCACATGTTAGCTGAGGAGGCTGATGACTGGTGGATTGCTACCAAGACTGAAAAGGAAGCTGGTGGCAGAGCAATTACCTAGGTTGTCTTCAGAAGAGTGTTTTTAAGGAGGTATTTTCTTGAAGATGTTCGGGGAAGAAAAGAGATTGAATTCCTAGAGCTGAAACAAGGTAACATGTCTGTCAGTGAGTATGCTTCAAAGTTTGTTGAGTTGGCCAAGTACTATACCCACTACAACAATGATGAAGCTAGTGAATTCTCTTAGTACATGAAATTTAAGAACGGTCTCCATGAAGAGATTAAATAGGGTATCAGATACTAGAGGATTCGCAGGTTTGCTGATTTGGTTGATTGTAGTAGGATCTTCGAGGAAGATATCAACAAGTCAAAGTCATCCCACTCTCGCGAGTTGGTTGACAAAAAAGGAAAGAATTATATGGATCGAGGTAAACCGTATGGCAGAGGTAATCCGAAGGCTGGTGGTTGGAAAAGGCCTAGTGGGGGGAGACTCTAGTACTCCTGTTAGGTGCTATAAGTGTGGTGAGTCTGAACATCACATTCATGAGTGCAAGATTGAAGAGAAGAAGTGTTTCAAATGTGGTAAGGCGGGTCATATTGCTTGCGATTGCAGAATGAAGATTGTGACTTGCTACAACTACGGTGAAGAAGGTCATATCAGTCCACAATGTTCTAAACCAAGGAAGAATCAATCTGGTGGGAAAATTTTTGCTTTGTCTAGGTCAAAGACTACTCCTGAGGATCGGTTGATTAAAGGTACGTGTTTCATCTATGGCACACCTTTAATTGCGATTATTGATACTAGAGCGACTCATTCGTTCATTTCTTTGGATTATGCTAAAAGATTAAATTTGGAAATAAATGATATGAATGGAAGTATGGTTATTGACACTCCTGCGTCGGGTTCAGTGACTACTTCATTTGCTTGTTTGAAATGTCCGATTGATATTTTTGGTAGGGAGTTCAGAATGGACTTAGTGTGCCTTCAGCTAGAACAACTTGATATTATCCTGGGAATGAACTGGTTGGATTTCAACCGGGTTCATATCAATTGCTTTACGAAGATAGTTATTTTTCCTGAAGCTGTTAGTATTGAGTACTTGGCTATGACTGCTAGACAAGTAAGTGAAGCTGTAGAGGATGGTGCTGCTATATTTATGTTGTTTGTGTCAATGGAAGTAAAAGGAAAAGCAGTGAGTGGTGAGTTACCAGTGGTATGCGAATTTCCAGAAGTTTTTCCAAAAGATGTGAGAGAGTTGCCACCGGAGAGAGAAGTGGAGTTTGCTATTGATTTAATTCCTGGAACTAGTCCTGTGTTGATGGTATCGTATCGTATGTCGGCATCTGAGTTGGCTGAATTGAAGACTCAATTAGAATAGTTACTTGAGAAGGAATGTATTCGTCCAAGTTTTTCACCGTGGGGTGCTCCTGTGTTATTGGTGAAGAAGAAAGAGTTCTATGAGATTGGGTGTGGATTGCAGACAGTTGAACAAAGTTACTATCAAGAACCAGTATTCATTGCCGAGAATTGATGATTTGATGAACCAACTGGTTGGAGCATGTGTATTCAGTAAGATTGATCTGAGTTCTAGGTATCATCAAATTCGTGTAAAAGAAAACGATATTCATAAGACTACATTCAGGACAAGGTATGGTTATTACGAGTATACAGTGATGCCTTTTAGAGTGACTAATGCACCTGGTGTTTTCATGGAGTATATGAATAGGATCTTTCATCCTTATCTTGATAAGTTCGTGGTAGTGTTTATTGATGGCCTTCTGATCTACTCCAAGAATAAGGGAGAGCATGCGGAACATCTCAGAGTTGAGTTGGAGTTGTTGAAAGAGAAGAAACGTTTTGCTAAGTTATCGAAGTGTGAATTCTAGTTAGGTGAAATAAGATATCTTGGTCATGTGATTTCCAAGAATGGTATTGATGTTGATTCTACGAAGGTAGAAGCGGTATCTCAATGGGAAGCTCCGACGTTTGTTTTTGAGATTCGTAGTTTTCTTGGTCTTACAGGTTACTACAGAAAGTTCATAGAAGGATTTTAGAAGTTAGCGTTGCCGTTAACTAAGTTGACTAGAAAGGGTCGAGCATTCATTTGGGATTTAAAGTGTGAAGAAGGATTCCAAGAGCTAAAGAGAAGGTTAACTAGTGCTCATATTCTGATTTTGTCGAATTCGGCGGAATCTTTTGTAGTATATTATGAAGCTTCACTAATGGGATTAGGTAGTGTATTGATGCAGAATCAACAGGTAGTAGCTTATGCTTTGAGATAACTTAAAGTTCATGAAAGGAATTATCTGACTCATGATTTAGAGTTGGCAGATGTGGTCTTTGTGTTGAAATTATGGAGACATTATCTGTATGGTTCGAGATTTGAGGTATTTAGCTATCACAAAAGTCTGAAGTATCTCTTATATCAGAAAGAGCTTAATATGAGACAAAGGAGGTGGTTATAGTTCCTTAAAGATTATGATTTTGGGTTGAATTACCATCCGGGTAAGGCGAACTTTGTTGTCCATGTTTTGAGTAGGAAGTCCTTACATATGTCTATGTTGATGGTGCGGGAATTGGATTTAATTGAACAATTCAGAGACTTGAGTTTGGTATGTGAAGGCACTCCTAATAGCGTTAAATTGGGTATGCTGAAACTGACAAGTGGTATTCTTGACAAGATTAGAGCAAGTCAAAAATCTGATATTGGTTTAGTTAATCGGTTGACTTTGATCAACCAAGGAAAGGAAGGTGATTTTTGAATTGACGAGAATGGTATTATGAGGTTTGGTGATCGAGTTTGTGTTCCTGATGTTGCTGAGCTTAAGAAGAGTATTCTTGAAGAAGGACACCATAGTGGATTGAGTATTCATCTTGGTGCTACCAAGATGTATCACGATTTGAAAAAGTAGTTTTGGTGGCTTGGAATAAGAAGGAAATTGCTGAGTTTGTTTATTTCTGTTTGACTTGCCAGAAGACAAAGGTCGAGCATCAGAAGCCGTATGGGTTTATGCAACCGTTGTCTATTCCTGAGTGGAAATGAGACAGCATATCTGTGGATTTTGTTTCAGGTTTTTCGAAGACGGTTAAGAATTTTTTAAAGATATTTGTGTTATTGTGGACTGGTTGACAAAGTCTGCTCACTTTATACCAATGAGAATGGATATCCGATGGAGAAGTTAGCTCAGTTGTATATTGAGAAGATTGTTAGCCTACGTGGTATTCCTTCAAGTATTATGCCCGATAGAGATCCAAGATTTACATCTAAGTTCCGGGAAGGGTTGCAGATGGCTTTGGGTACTAAGTTGAGATTAAGTTCTTCTTATCATCTGCAGACTGATGGTCAGATGGAGAGGACGATTCAGTCGTTGGAAGATTTGTTGGGTGCTTGTCTATTAGTAAAGGTGGTGCTTGGGATAGATATCTACCTTTGATTAAGTTCACATACAGCAATAGTTTTCATTCGAGTATTGGTATGGCTCCGTTTGAGGCTTTTTATGGTAGGAGGTGTAGAACGCCATTATGCTGGTATGAATCTAGTGATAGTGCTGTGATTGGACCAGATATTGTTCAACAAACTACGGAAAAGATTAAGATGATTCAGGAGAAGATGAAAGCTTCTTAGAGTCATCAGAAGAGCTACCATGATAAGAAGCGGAGAACACTTGAGTTTCGAGAGGGAGATCATGTGTTTCTGAGAGTTACTCCTATGACTGGTGTTGGTCGAGTTCTGAAGTCAAAGAAGTTGACGCTGCGTTTCATTAGTCTGTTTCAAATTATGGAAAGAGTAGGAGAGGTGGCCTAGCATATTGCTTTACCGTCGACGCTTGTGAACTTGCACAATGTGTTTCATGTGTCTAAGTTGAGAAAATACATTGTGGATCCTTCTCATGTGATCCAAGTGGACGATTTACAGGTGAGGGACAACCTGATGGTTAAGGCATTGCTTATGAGGATTGAAGACCGAGGGTTAAAGCAACTGCGTGGTAAAGAGATAGGATTGGTCAAAGTAGCTTGGGAAGGACCAGCAGGTGGTAATGTTACATGGGAGCTGGAGAGTCAAATGAAAGACTCTTATCCTTAGCTCTTTACTTGAGGTATGTTTTTGATGACGAAAACTCTTTTAGTGGGGGGAGAGTTGTAACACTCTATAATTTCCATTATTTATTTTAATTGAAATTTAAATTATTTATTTGGATTAATTGGAGTTTTGATGATTTATTGAAAAATTATGAAATATAAAATAATTGGGCCAGTGTGACAGTTAGTAAAGGGGAGGTGTTAGGTAATAGGTCTTTTACTAAATTACTTCTATTTTTCCTAAAGTAAAAGAAATTGGAAAAGAAAAGGAAATAGAAAGCAAAAGAGGGAGAAAGAAGAGAAACTGAACGTACGTGAAATCAGAGGAAGAGGAAAAGGAAGCTCTCAAGAATTTGGCTAAGATAAGGGGTGACTAATTCATTTTAGCTTATATTATTGATTTATGGATGCTAGAATTGATTAGGTGTATTGTTTATCTCAATTGGATGTATGTTAGTGTTAGCTGAAGATTTCGTTTTATGTTGTTTGTCCTTCGAAGGAGTTGAGAATCGAAGGAAAGATGGTTACTGATGGCCATCCCTTAAAAAGTAAAAGAATGGCTACTGAAGGTCATGCTTCGAAAAATAAAGACTTCTAAGTTCGATGAAGATAAGTGAACGCTGAAAGATTAATGAAAGCATATGTCTTCGGGACTTAGACAAAATTCATAGAATATGTATTCAAGTATTACTACTTAGCGTGTTTTTTAGTAGTGTTTGTTTAATACACTGCCACGCGTCGAAGATGGACTCAGGCGGGAAGATTTGAAATTCGAAGACGGTTTCGTAACCGTTCAACAACAGATGGCTTCGCTGGAAGTTCTGATGAGAAACGTGGCAGCAGATTAGTATAGGACCGTTAAGGTCGAAACTAGTATAAATAGGAGTCTTAGTGTTAGGATTCTGTGTGTTCATTTTGTACAAATCACTCACATATTTACTCAAGTACCAAGCGTTAAGAGAAAGAGTTCGCTGAGAAAATGTACGTATGACACCACCATTTTAATACATGTGTATTATCCTTTGCTTTTAAATATCTTTCAGAATTACTGCATTTCGTTTACATCTTGCCATTTACGTTTCTGCATCTTTACTTTAACGTCATTTACTTTCGAATTACTTTCATGCTATTTACTTTCAAAGTCTTTTATATTTATGCAGTTTAAGATTCTTTACGTTTCAATTGTCCTTTTAATTTTTTATGTTATGTCACTTCGATGAAGTCACATTTATATGTAACAAAGTGATTGTCAAGACTATTTGTTCTGTTAATCGAACAACGCTTATTGAAGAAGACAAATAATGAATATGGTTCGAACAAACATTGATAACAATCTTCTTGACTATGTGTCCTAGGATCAATCTAGTCGATCCTGCAAGTAACCAAATCATATTTATTATAGTTTGGAAGACTAGCGGTTGTTTACCGGAAATCACCGTAAACAAATTGGCACGCCCAGTGGGACAATGTCAAGCAGATTGTTTTAATCAATTGCTTTATTTTTGTCTAGACAATATCAAGATCTTGTATGAACCTTAGGAACGGTAAATTAAAGAACAGTGCACAACCGATTCCCAAACGAAGGTACAACAGGAAAATGGTCGTTACGGCCAGTGCAGGGGGTAATCAAGATCCCCCACAAGGTTCAGGATCAGGAGCGGCAAATTCGACTTCTACTCAAGAAACACGAGATGCAACGGGTCCAAATGGATCGAGACCTGCAGATAATTCCCAGACTATGCCTGAAAATAATACAGCACCCTCAGGGACTGTTCCAGTTTCAGTGTCGACAACCGCACCCTCATCCACAAGCGCAGAGGACGTATTGTTTGCCTCGACAAATGCTGCAAACAATTTATTTGGTCAAGGCACGAACTCCGCTTTCGAATGGAGACCAAATAATCCATACGGAATGCCATACCAATATGGAACAGGCGTACGAGGGGCAGGACATATATATGCCCCAACTAACAATGCGACATTTTCACCAAATGTTAGTTCAGTGGGTCGAAGTGCACATAACGCTGGTTTCTCTACCCAGATGCCTCACTTTACCACAAATAACCAAGCAGCATTTCGACAAGAAATGGATGCGAGCAACCATGATATGGTAGGGGTTTTGGCCAGAGAATTGACTTCAGTTTTAAGCCCACTAATGGCAAATGTTACTACTACAAATAGAGAAAACATGGAGACTTTCCAAAAGATATCATCTCAGATGAATCGAATGGCAGAATTCATGGGAGTGACGCCACCTAAAAGGAAAGACAAACAGCCTTCGAATCAAGAAGAGAGGCCCATTTTAGAACGTGTGCAAGACATAGTTCCAACATCTAGGACGACTACTAGGGATGTAGGCCCCTCACGAAGAACGGAGGTGTTCGAAGGAACTCCAATAATTAACTTAGAAGCTTCAAATCAAAGAACTGTCCCCGTTCGACAAGAAACGGAGGAGGAGCAACCCAGATTAAGGATTGTGGGTAGGAACGAACACCCAGATGAGATTGTTCAAAGAGTCAGAAGAGAAAATCTGGCTACAGAAAATAACTTAACTGCCATGATAGAAAGGGTTATGGCCAATAATGGCCTTAGTACTGGACTTAGGCGTCCAAACTATACATCCCCTATATCAGATTATATCATGCAGACAGAATTGCCTAGGGGCACTAAGGTACCCAAATTTACAAAATTTTCAGGCGAAACGAACGAGTCAACGGTGGAACATATTGCTAGATATTTGACGGAAGCAGGAGACTTAGCGGGAAACGAGGATTTAAGGATCAAGTATTTCCCTAGTTCACTGACAAAAAATGCCTTCATTTGGTTTACTACTTTGCCACCAAATTCGATAGATGCATGGGCATACTTGGAAAGACTTTTCCATGAGCAATTCTACATGGGTCAAACTAAGATAAGTTTGAAAGAATTGGCCAGTGTTAAAAGAAAATTCACAGAAACAATTGATGATTATTTAAATAGGTTCCGTCTGTTGAAATCAAGGTGTTTTACAACAGTCCCAGAGCATGAACTTGTTGAAATGGCTGCAGGTGGTCTAGATTATTCAATAAGAAAGAAACTAGATACCCAATACCTTAGGGACATGGCCCAATTAGCAGATAGGGTTCGACAAGTCGAACGCCTGAAGGCA
This sequence comes from Vicia villosa, assembly GCF_029867415.1. Taxonomy (NCBI): domain Eukaryota; kingdom Viridiplantae; phylum Streptophyta; class Magnoliopsida; order Fabales; family Fabaceae; genus Vicia; species Vicia villosa. The sequence goes on from NC_081180.1 coordinate 171,841,180, forward strand.
GAAAAAGCTAGGGCAAATAAAAGTTATAAGAAAGAAAGAGTGGCATACGTCGAAGCCAAGGATGCTGAGAATGAGTCTTTCGATGACTCATATAGCCCTGAAGAAGTCGAAATAGACTTGGCTGAATTGAAAGAAGCGCCACCTTATGCTTGCAAACTGCTAAATCCTGCCAATGGAAAAAACCCAGTAGAAAACGATAAGAATGATAGGTTCCCTAAGAAAACTTATACATTCGACATTACCAAGTGTGATGAAATATTTGATTTATTGGTAAAAGATGGCCAAATGATACTACCTCCAAATTCAAAAATTCCTCCGTTGGAACAACGGAAGAAAAGAGGTTTTTGTAAATATCATGGGTTTTTAGGCCATAAAACTTCTCAATGTTTTCTTTTCAGGGATCTAATTCAAAATGCTCTCAATGATGGAAGGTTGAAGTTTGCTGACAAGACCAAGAGTCATATGAGGGTCGATACCAATCCCCTAAACATTGCTGACGCTAGCCTCTGCGAGGTAGAAGATATCAACATGGTGGAGGTTTCTGAAGTCGAAGTTGTGGAGACTAAAGCAATGTTCAATGGAAAGCAGGCTACTGAAAGCCTAAATGGTGATATAATCTTCAATACTGATGTTGAAGAATCTTCCAAGGCAGAAATAACTGAAGCCTCGAAGGAAGAAAACAGCGAGGCCACTGAAGACCTCAGGATGAAACTCCAGAAAATACAAATCTCCGAAGTTCCTCCAGTAGCAGTTAACATGGTCAGCGCCAGACGACCAGTGTCTGAATTTGGCGAACTAGAGACATGGCTGACGAGGAAAAATGGGGGCATCAAAGTTCCTCCTAGAGCTGAAAGCCTCAAAGAATATCTTTAGAATTGCCACGAGAGAAATGGTGGTAAGCAATGGATGTGTCCAAGGTGTTCGATCATGCTGAATCAAAGGGTCGAAGCCAACTTCGAGAGGGTTCGACGCGAAAGGTGGGATCACCCAGGAAGAGAGCCAAATCCCCTACTACAACTGTACCCAAAGATGGAGGAAAGCTTGGTAGGATTTTTGGTCAGATGCCACAAAGAAAACACTGAAGTTGCTCTCTGCCCAAGATGTGGGGCAGTCTATGACGAAATGCTAGCACGATCATTCGAACGTGTGTATTGCTACATGAGTCAAGAAACTCAGGGGTTGCGTCCCAACCTGTACGGTTTCGACATTTGGACTCCAACAAAGAGGCCTGATAGCCCACATCCTAGGACTCGAAGGGTGAGTTCAAAGTCCCTGCAAATGCACCCAGGGATAGGTGGGTACAAGCTGATGCAAGAACCGACAAATGGCGAAGTTGGGACCAAGGTGGTAGAACTGCAATGGCATATAGGAAACAATTTCAAAGATCAAATCGAGAGGTGTATCGGTTGGAGAATTATAAAGGAAAAAATCCTATGTCTCGGTCCCAGTGGAGAAGGCATCAGAGAATAAAAAAGGCTCAGAAGGAATACAGGCCAAGAGAAGCTGGAGACTCTAGTAGCAACCAAGTCCCATACCAGGGGGCAAAGTCGAACAAACCTCCGGTGGAACGCAGACTATTCGAAGCTGAAAAACTCTTGGATGAAGAAGACAAGATGCGTTCAAATTCTTGGAAAGAAGAGGATAGAATGACAAACGATTTTGACTCTGATGGAGTGTCATCTATAAACTTGAATTGCAATGTTGTCTCTGTACTCCCTCACGAGTTTAATCAGGAAACTAAAGTAGAAGACTGTGAAGAGGCTGATATCGAAGAAATGGCAAAACACAAACCCGTGTGTTACTATGTGCTGAATAACGGTGCAGTAGAAGAACAGAATGCTTTCTTCGAAAGGCCTGATGAGGGTATGCGAAATCATTTGAAGCCACTCTATATCAGGGCTAAGATTGAGAACGTGGGCATAAATAAAGTCCTAGTTGATGGGGGAGCAGCAGTGAACCTAATGCCTCAATACATGCTAAAAAGAATTGGTATGTTCGATACGGATATAAGGCCACATAACATGGTTTTATCTAACTACGAAGGCAAAATAGGACAAACTCTGGGAGTTGTTCAAGTCAATTTGACAGTAGGCTCAGTTACCAGGCCAACCATGTTCATGGTTATACCAGCAAAGGCAAACTACAACCTTTTGCTTGGTAGGGAATGGATTCATGGAGTAGCGGCTGTACCCTCAACCATGCATCAGAGGGTGACAATTTGGAGAGAAGATGGTATAGTGGAGAATATCGAAGGTGATCAGAGTTACTACATGGCTGAGGTCAACCAGGTGAACAAAAACAACTTCGACAGGAACTTGGCAAACATAGGCCCTTGTCATGCTGCTGAAGAGATGTATACCCCAAACAAAAATGCAATGTACTATTTGACTTTACACCCAAATGGATTCCAATGGTATAGGGAGATCATGGATGGTCCACCAGATCCAGCACCATCGGAGAATTATCCAGCAGTACGGCCAACGGGCTGGGACGATGACATTAATCATGTCTGAGTCTGCGTTCTTCGAAAAGATTTCGGCCTATGTGGCCGAGAACAAAAGAAAAACGGCTCTCGAAGCCGAACTATCAAATACAAAGATAGATACAGTTCTAACCAAAGAAGGAATATCAGAATTGGAAATACGTACGAGTTTCGAACTCCCTGAAGATACGGTTCCAGTTGAAGAGATCATAGGAGAAGAATCAAGTCAAAGGTTAGATGCAATATACGAAGAAGAACCGTTGGGATTCGAAAAAGACCCGATGGCATCGAACATAAAAATGTTGGCCCAAGATCCACTTGAAGAAGTCAATCTTGGAGACAATGATCAAAAGAGAATAACATATATCAGCGCGAAACTAGAACCAGAATTGAAAGCAACGGTCATCAAAATGATTGAAAGACAATAGAGAGTGTTTTGCTTGGGATTATGATGAGATGCCTGGTCTCGAAAGAGACTTAGTCGAATTGAAATTACCAATAAAAGAAGGGAAGAAGCCAATAAAGCAAACTCCCAGAAGATTCGCGCCAGAGATTCACTCGAAGATTAAAGCAGAGGTCGAAAGACTCTTACGGTGCAAATTTATCCGAACTACAAGGTATGTTGAGTGGATTGCTAATATAGTACCTGTAATTAAAAAGAATGGCTCATTAAGAGTATGCATAGACTTTCGTGACCTTAATGCAGCTACTCCGAAAGACGAGTATCCCATGCCTATAGCAGAAATGCTAGTAGACTCGGCCGCAGGTTTTGAGTATTTGAGCATGTTGGATGGATATTCGGGATACAATCAAATTTTTATAGCAGAAGATGATGTATCCAAGACAGCATTTCGTTGCCTAGGAGCAATAGGCACTTACGAATGGGTTGTGATGCCTTTTGGTTTAAAAAACGCAGGGGCAACTTATCAAAGAGCAATGAATTCTATATTTCACGACTTCATAGAAACATTCATGCAAGTGTATATAGATGACATTGTGGTAAAATCTGCCTCGGGTATGAGTCATCTCGATCATCTGAGCCAATCATTCGAAAGAATGAGGAAATATGGCTTGAAGATGAACCCCCTTAAATGTGCTTTCTTTGTGCAGGCAGGCGATTTCTTGGGTTTCGTAGTCCACAAAAAAGGGATAGAAATCAACCAAAACAAGACGAAAGCCATTATGGAGACCAAGTCTCCCTCCACGAAGAAAGAGTTACAATCATTGTTGGGTAAGATAAATTTCTTAAGAAGATTTATCTCTAACTTAAGTGGACGCACGCAAGCTTTCTCACCTCTACTTCGGCTTAAGCAAGGAAAATTCGAATGGCGTGCTGAACATCAAGAAGCTTTCGATCAGATAAAGCAATACTTGACTTGTCCAACAATTCTATCTCCCCCAAATGGGAAGAAGCACATGCGCCTATATATTTCAGCATCAGATAAAACAATAGGCAGCATGCTTGCCCAGGAGGATGAGAATGGCATCGAAAGAGCCATTTATTACTTAAGTAGAGTACTCAATGATGCAGAGACTAGATATAATGATATAGAAAAACTCTGCCTTTGTTTGTATTTCTCCTGTATCAAACTCAAGTATTATATAAAGCCAGTTGATGTTTACGTTTCATCTCATTATGATGTTATTAAACATATGTTATCTAAGCCAATACTACATAGTCGAATTGGCAAATGGGCTTTAGCCCTTACTGAATATTCATTAATATTTCAGCCTCTCAAGGCAATGAAAGGTCAGATTGTGTCAGACTTCATTGTCGACCATGCGGTGGTTGAGAATCATCAGCATTGTGTAGATTTGAAACCTTGGAAGTTATATTTCGATGGTTCAACGCATAAAGAGGGAACTGGTATTGGAATGTTGATAATTTCTCCTGATGGAATTCCAACAAAGCTCAAGTATAAAATCGAAGGTCCATCATGCTCCAATAATGAAGCTGAATACGAGGCTTTAATTACTGGACTTGAGGCTTTGTTAGAATTGGGGGCAACCAGAGTCGAAATTAAAGGAGACTCCGAATTGGTCATCAAACAATTGACAAAGGAGTATAAGTGCATCAAAGAGAATTTGATCATGTATTTTATCATCGCAAATAGGTTTCTCAAGAAATTCGAATACGTGGAATTAAAACATGTACCAAGGGTGAATAACCAGGAAGCAAACGACTTGGCTCAATTAGCTTCGGGATATAAAGTATCAAAAGAAAAGTTGGAAGAGTTGATTGAAGTAAGAGGAAGAGCAATGTTTACTAAACTTTCGCCAAGTGATCTGGAAGATTCACAATTGGGTTATGCCAATAAAGAACAATTCGAGGTACTAAATATAGATTCATTGGCTGACACAGATTGGAGGAATCCAATTATTAACTATCTGAAAAATCCTTCGACGGATACAGACAAAAAAATCAAGTATAGAGCCCTGTCATATTTTCTGATGGGAAATGAATTGTTCAAGAAAACTCCTGAAGGGGTATTGTTGAAATGCTTGGGAGAAGCAGAAGCATACTTGGCTCTGTCGAACGTACATAGTGGGGCATGTGGTGCACATCAAGCAGGGCACAAAATGAAATGGCTCTTGTTTCGTTATGGGATGTATTGGCCTTCGATGCTAAAGGATTGCATAGAGTTCGCGAAAGGGTGCCAAGAGTGCCAAGAACATGCAGGTATCCAACACGCTCCAGCAAACGAACTAAGTACAATAGTAAAACCATGGCCTTTCAGGGGATGGGCACTAGATTTGATTGGAGAGATTCACCCCAAGTCATCCAAAGGGCAAAGATACATTTTGGTAGGAATAGACTATTTCACAAAATGGGTCGAAGCAATACCACTGGCAAATGTGGATCAAGAGGCGGTGATTGAGTTTATTCTGAAACACATTATATATAGATTTGGAATCCCAGAAAGTATAACAACTGATCAGGGATCAGTCTTTACTGGACGAAAAATGCAAGATTTTGCCAGAGAAATAGGTTTCAAGTTATTTACTTCTACACCTTATTACGCCCAAGCAAATGGACAAGTTGAAGCAGCAAACAAAATAATAATTGGCCTTATCAAGAAGCATGTAGGAAAGAGACCCAAGAATTGGCATAAGACTTTAGATCAAGCACTTTGGGCTTGTCGAACATCTCCAAAAGAAGCTACGAATACAACTCCTTTCCAGTTGACGTTTGGACATGACGCAGTACTTCCAATTGAGATATGTTTGCAATCAGTAAGGATACAAAGACAAGCAGACATTGCTCCCAATGTATACTGGGAGTTAATGATGAATGAGTTAGTAGATTTGGACGAAGACAGACTTCGAGCACTGGAAATGATAAAAAGGCAAAAGGAAAGAGTGTCCAGAGCTTATAATAAAAAGGTGAAAGGTAAAACTTTTGTTAATAATGACTTAGTCTGGAAAGTTATTTTACCTATAGATCGAAAGAATCAGGCACTTGGTAAATGGTCCCCACATTGGGAAGGACCCTTTCGAATCTTAAAAGTATTCTCGAACAATGCTTACGAAATTGAAGAATTAGCAGAAGATCATAGGATCTTGAGAGTAAACGGGAAATATTTGAAGAGATATAAACCAAGTATGCACGAAGTAAGGATTGCAAAGACGTAGATACCCAGGGTACTACGAAAAGCCAAAATGGTCAGGCACCAAAATGGCTTCACAATCAGGAAGAATTATGGAAAGAAAAATCAAAGAAGACACCAAAATATTCTTTTCATTTCAGGCATGGGAGTACATTCATTACAAAAAGATCCAAAGAATAGGATCTGAAGTTACAAAAAAGAAGGAAGGCATAAATATATATAAAAAGATTAAACCTAAGGTAAAAACTTGCTAGTCAATCCTTTGGTTTAAATTGTCCAAAGACAACACGGGAGAAGGTTCAGCCTCGAACATATCCATGGCTCCAGAATTACGCATCCTTCTCACTACGCCTTTCTTAAGAAAAATGTAGCTAAGGAGTCTCCCGTACGGAAGACAAGTCACAACCCCTCGACGGTCAACACCGGCAGAGACAGCTTTAACAAGTCCCTTGAAGATCATCAAAGGGATGTTAATCTTCCTCCCTCGAAGACCACAGAGGATAAACTCCAAGTCTTCAACCATGATGTTGTTTTCGTCAATCCGCCGAGGTTGGAAGTTCCCCACGAGCATCTGGTGCCAGATCCTAATGACTTTGGCACTGAAGCGGTCATTGTCCATAAGAGTTCTCAGCATGAGATGAGTAGTCATGCTGAAACTGTTGTCATCAAAAGTTTCACCGGAGTTATTGCATTTTATCAGATTGGCAATAGTGGTGGGAGTAATGCTGAGACGAGCGTGTCGAATAACAGAATCAATGGTGGTCCTACCTTCAGGATCTATGCGTAAAGACGCATTCATCCAGAATTCTGCCACCATGTTGGGGTAAATAGCACCCTCCAGGACTTCCTCAAAGTAGAAGTCTAGTTCCTGGTTAACAAACAGGGTTTCGATGGTGATGAAATGGCGAACAAGTTCATCCTCAGAGAGTCTGAACTCGCCTCTAACGAGGGCTTTGATGTCATTAAAGAAGAGAGGTTCAGCCATTGTAAGGTAAGAAAGTTGTTCTGAAAGAGAAGTTGTGTGTTTTCTTTTTTCTGTGTTTAGTTTGGAGAGAAAACGCATGAATGAGAAATAAAGGTGATATTGGACCCTTTATATAGAAGGGGAATACTGAAGGGTGGGTTTTAATTTCCAATGAGTGATTGGACTGCGGTTGGTTTTCCAAAGAAAGAAGTTATGGCTTCCGCCGTTTCCCGCCCTTGGAAGTTGAGAAGTAATCATTAAACTGATGCACGCACGTCTTAAAACCGACGTTTTGGAGAAAGTGACGTCACTTTTAATAATGATTATGGCTAGAAGAAGTGGAAACGTCAAGTCTAGAGGCAAGAGTGCTGCGAAGGATGTTCAGGTTCTACATGTTGCATTTAGTAAAAGCACTGTAGGAAATCTAAAGATATATCTTGACAAGAAATTGAAAGATTTGCTAAATCAAGAATGGCAAATGTGATAGAGATAAAGTGGAGTCAAGCGTACAAATATTATATGTCTACAGTGGTCTCGATTACAAAATAAAGGTGCAATAAGTAACAAGATCGAAAACATTTAGTTGAAATCCTCAGGGAGATCCTTTTTGATCTTCAAATATTGAGTCTCCCATGAAGACATGCGAAGTTCAATTAGTGCCCGGTGTTTCTTCAACCTTTCGATTTCTGGCACTAACTTTTGTGCAGTCTCGAAATGTTTCATTCCTGACTGCACCACTTCGAGCAAGTCTTGTTGATTAGACTTTTGTAGGACTGCTTGACAACCTTCAGCCTCCTTTATCTTGCCCTCGAGTACTTTGATTTCTTGTTTCCAAGAGCCGATTTTCTTCTCATAATCATCAATGGCCTTCTGATTTTCTGAATGTTTGAGCCTGAGGGCCTCACCTTGTTTCGTTGCGTCCATAGCAGAATTCCATGAAGAGTCATGAGAGGCCTTTGTCTCAGATAGCTCTTTTTCGACATTTTGCCTTCGAAGGATGTTAGCTTGGAGTTGCTCGAGTAGAGAGCCCAGCAGAACAATTACCTCTGAAACTTCTGTGGAAACTTGAAGCAAATCTACTTTCTTTAGAAGTTGATTTAAGTTGTGGCTCTTAATAGGGTCCCGGTTGAGAACATCTACAAGATTGACCTCAAAGAATCTTTCTTTTATTTGTCGAAGAAGACTGGGAATATCTTCCTTGTCACTAGAGTCTGCAGTTACAGCTGGTGAGACATTAAGCTCCGGAGGCGAAGGAGTATTCACATTCATAATGGCCTTTAAGAAACTAAGAGGGTCAGTTTGCTTAAGTTGTTCAAGCTCAGAAGGAGTAAGCTTTGCAGGGGCAGGCGTCGAAGTTGTCTCAGGATTGGTTTTTGCGTCAAGAGTTGAAGTTCCATGAGAAACTGGTTTTTCAGGCTGAGAAATCTCTTCCATAGCATCTTTCTCCGACGCAGAATCTTCGTTGTCATGTGATTGCTGGTTCACATTGTCGCTGCCTGAGAATGGATGATCCTCTTCCAAATTTTTGCCTTGATGGGTAGGTGGGGATTCGTCAGTAGAGTGGCTTTCTTCGACTGGTTCATTAGGCAATATGGTAGCAATTGGCCTAACGTCTTCAAAGACTGGCGAAAGAACACGAGTTTGATTTTGAGAGGTACCTATGTTAAACAGAGCAAAGTTATTCAAAAAAATAAACTTTTGAGGAGTTTAGTTAACGAAAGTTAAAGTTTGACAACTACCATAAAGTTTGTCAACATCAATGGTGAGGCCAGGGTCTTTAAAACCGGAAGTAGCAGTGCCGGCATCATCCTGCAATAACAAGGTAAAATGTCAGTACAATTATTTAGTTAAAATCACAAGATAATATGTGGGACAAACCCAAAATACCTTGGGTGGAATATTGTCTGGACTTGAATGATGGCTTTCCACAACGAAAGCATTACTAGCAGCTTTCAAAGGAGACTCTTCAGAGGACGCTTTATCACCAGGAGAAACAGCTTTGGAAGGACTTGCCTTTTTCCCTTTTCTTGAAGGGGTAACAGCTTTGTGTTTTTTCTTCTGTCCTTGTCTAGTTTGAGGAGGGGATTTATCTTCGCCATCCGAACCAGTGGTCGAAGAAGCTTTACGCTTCGAACCCGTTGGGGGTTTCGAACTCTGGCAAGTGGAAAATGAGAAAGATGAGTATTAATCACATATTGTACAAGATTGAGAGTATGGGATAAGTATGTACCGTGGGCTTCTTATCAGTGACGAGGGAGTCACTCCCACTTGGTTTATTGCTTTTAGATGTCCCAGAGTCTTTTGGGGGAGAAGCTTCCTTAATCTTCCTCCTTCGTGCAACAGCTGTAGTTGAGACTGAAATCAGTATATCAATAAAGAAAAGATAAGTCAGTCGAAAAGATTGCCTTAATCCAGACCTTCAGGTATTGGAGTCAGGACACGAACATGTTTAAGATCTATATGAAGATGTCCTTTGAAAGTATCCAAGGTATGCTTAGTCGGAACCACTCGTTCAGCGTGTTTTTTGGTACTCTCTTGAAGAATTTTGAGAGCATTCCCACACACGAACCAGTCTGGGAAAGGAGGACTTAGAGCCATACCAAAATCAGCACTTCGTAGTGGGGGGAATTTTGGAGGATTGAGTTTGAAAGCCACTTCATAACGTAGTTCTGGTCGAACATACGAGGGCAATTTCAACTTATTTAGTTTGGCGGAAAACTTTTCGCGCAAAGTAACTGCAGCCTCACGAACAGTCCGACTAAGATCATCAGGCCTATAGATAGTTTCAAAGAATTTTTGAAAAGCTTGGATTTCTTTAATATGAGTGGAAGTACCTTTTTGGAAGTTCTCCTGCACATCATTGAAAGCTGTAGTTAGTTCCTGAGCAAGGCTATCAGCATCAAAAATTTGAGAGCTATAATACTCTGTCCACCATTGATGAAAATCTGGTGTAGAGTAAAAAGAAGGTTCAAAAGGAATAGGAGAAAGATTGGTGACGTCAACGTATTTGTCGATTTTTTGTTCACATTCTTCTTCAGTCAAATACAAAGTGTGGAAACACATATGGTTCCTTTTCTCATATAAGCACTTGGGTGTTATTTGAGTTAGCCCAAATTGTCTTGAGACCAAATTCGGTTGATAGCACATGAGGATACATTGACCCTTTGATGGTCGAAGACGGTGGGAAAATAATCTTGGAGTCAGAAAGGCTTCCCAAATTTCCATAGATTCAGTTTGTTGATCCTGAGATGTTGGTGGAAATTTTCGAGTAAACCATTCAGGACCTATTGTTCTGTGTACAAATGGGGCCATAGAAGGATCGAACTGGTCACCCCGAGCAAACATCATCGAATACGCCAGGAAATGTTCATGAAGCTTTCCCATTTCCTCTTTTGGAGTTAGGTAAGCTAACCTGGTCCCCTCTATAGTTCGATTTTTGATTGTGCTATCCTCCTCATTGACATCTCCTCGAAAGGGAAGATGAGTTTCGAATGTAGCATTAAGCCACAGTTGCAATAGCCAGAAAGGACCAGCGTAAAGTAAACTACCAGATTTGAAATTCTTGGTAAGGTTTGCAGCTTCACTAAGGTTTTCATAAAGAGACCCTAGAAGTAGTTGGCTGAGGTTGAGCTTTTTCCCAGCATGCAATTGATTAGCCATGCAAAGGTACCTTTTCGCAACTTGGATAGACCTTGAACAGAAGGCACATCGTGAAAGCCATAATGCTAGAAAAGCAATATGCTCTTCATCAGATACTGTCGCTTCAGTGGTAATATGATGCTTCTGGATGAATGCCGTATAAGTGACTTGCGAATCGTTAAAACCAATAGTGTCATTATCCATTTCATTGGGATCGAAGGTTTCACCAGTTGGTCGAAGTCCTGTAATAGCGGCCACGTCGAAAAGCGTGGGGGTAACCATTCCACATGGGAGATGGAAGGTGTTGTGAGAAGCATCCCAAAAATGAACCGCTGCTACTAACATGGGTTGGTTGTATTCTAAACCCGTTCTTGACAGTTGAATCAAATCGTATATTCCTAATGTTTTCCAGAAGGATCCTTTTTGTTTCTCTACCCTTTCTAGCCAGGCATAGTACAAGTCAGGATCTTTGGCTAAAGGGATTGACCTAAACACTTTTACAGAATTGGTCATACAGTTTAACCTAATTTTGTTTAAAGCTAAAGGGATTGCGGTTGAAGTTTCCTCAATATTAGCAGATTTGCCTAAAGGAGAGCGACCGTCTTCATCTATCTTAACTTTGCTAACTAATGGTCTAGTCTTGTAGTAAGCAGGAAAAAACTTATTCATAGATTGGATACTTTCACTCGGTAACGGACCCATAAAGGCAAGAGTTTTTCCAGAGAGTTCAAAGGGAATGATTACCTGGGAAGCGTAAATAGCGCGTATTTCTTCAGTATTAGGGTTTGGAACAAACTCTCGTTCCCCAGAACATGTTGTTGATTGGAGCTTCAAAGCGGGTTGAAGAACATTTGAATATGAAGCCATGAAGAAATTTTTTGATTAAAAGAACAAGATTCTAAAAAGAGTGAAGGTGTTTCAATTTTTTGGTGAAGAAGATGAATAAAAGGCGGTATAGAGACACAAGATCAAGTATTTAAAGGTTTAACGGAAACCTTTTTAAATCTTTTGGGTAAAGCCCGAGAGACACGTAGCGGCTGGTGATTTAATCCAACGGCGGTCGAATGAGTTAGCTTCACTCCTAGTATGTAGGAGTAATGATCAGGAAGTAAGGTTAAAACGTGGGAATGTAAGTTATGAGAAGACATCTTTGAAAATGACAAGACGTTTCGGAAACAGTGTTATCAGTGATTATGACGCTAGTCAGCAGTCTTGGAACTTTCAAGGATCATAAAAACGAAATCTTATAATGACAAGAAACGCCTATTTCTGTTGATTCTCGAAACAGGCATTTATTGGGGGCAATTTGTTAGCTGAAGATTTCGTTTTATGTTGTTTGTCATTCGAAGGAGTTGAGAATCGAAGGAAAGATGGTTACTGATGGCCATCCCTTAAAAAGTAAAAGAATGGCTACTGATGGTCATGCTTCGAAAAATAAAGACTTCTAAGTTCGATGAAGATAAGTGAACGCTGAAAGATTAATGAAAGCATATGTCTTCGGGACTTAGACAAAATTCATAGAATATGTATTCAAGTATTACTACTTAGCGTGTTTTTTAGTAGTGTTTGTTTAATACACTGCCACGCGTCGAAGATGGACTCAGGCGGGAAGATTTGAAATTCGAAGACGGTTTCGTAACCGTTCAACAACAGATGGCTTCGCTGGAAGTTCTGATGAGAAACGTGGCAGCAGATTAGTATAGGACCGTTAAGGTCGAAACTAGTATAAATAGGAGTCTTAGTGTTAGGATTATGTGTGTTCATTTTGTACAAATCACTCACATATTTACTCAAGTATCAAGCGTTAAGAGAAAGAGTTCGCTGAGAAAATGTACGTATGACACCACCATTTTAATACATGTGTATTATCCTTTGCTTTTAAATATCTTTCAGAATTACTGCATTTCGTTTACTTCTTGCCATTTACGTTTCTGCATCTTTACTTTAACGTCATTTACTTTCGAATTACTTTCATGCTATTTACTTTCAAAGTCTTTTATATTTATGCAGTTTAAGATTCTTTACGTTTCAATTGTCCTTTTAATTTTTGATGTTATGTCACTTCGATGAAGTCACATTTATATGTAACAAAGTGATTGTCAAGACTATTTGTTCTGTTAATCGAACAACGCTTATTGAAGAAGACAAATAATGAATATGGTTCGAACAAACATTGATAACAATCTTCTTGACTATGTGTCCTAGGATCAATCTAGTCGATCCTGCAAGTAACCAAATCATATTTATTATAGTTTGGAAGACTAGCGGTTGTTTACCGGAAATCACCGTAAACAGTTAGGTTTTGGGGTTTTGGAATATATGGTGTAGATTGGATGCAATTGATGAAATAGAATGACTATGGAATATGCCTGATGTTAAATGACCCCTAAGTATGTTAGAAATGTGTTAGAAGATGTGATTTGGTTTTGTTTTGATGTTAAAATTACTTTGGTACGATTTGATTTGAATTGGAGAAGAGGAAGTGCTGTCAAAATGGTGATTTTGTGCTACTGGGTACGCTGTAACCAGTTACCAGCGGAGCTGTAACCGATTATAGCAGCGTAAAATGGTTAAACTTGGGATTTTGGGGTCTTGTAACCAGTTACGCTCTGCGCTGTAACCGATTACATGTTAGTTTTGAGAATAGCGAATTGGTTGATGTTAATGCGTAAT